>NW_027136321.1:1500000-1684439 GCF_039906515.1 Pseudorca crassidens
CTTGTAAACAGAGTAGCCCTAAACTGTGGTGTGCTTGTGTCTTGTTGATTTTTAGACTTCCCTAGATATACTCCCATGATTGGAAGTGTCCTATGCTCTGTAGCTCTGTTTTTTAGATGATTTAGGAACCACCATACACTTCTCCAGAGTGGCTCTCGGCAGTTCACACACTGCCCATCAGCGTATAAAGGCTCCCTGTTCTCCATGGCCTGTCCTGCATTTCTGGTTTTTACAATTTTTTAGGATGGCCCTTTTGACTGGTGGGAAATGAGACTTCTTTGTTGTGCACATTTGCATTGCTTGCTTGCTTCGTTGCCCATAAAGTGCGTATGCGTTTTTTTCCTGGATATAATCAGGAAAAAACGCATACGCCCTTTTGGGCCAACTGCATCATTGTCGAAATTCTGCCGCTTTTCATGTGCGTTAAAGACGAGTCCAATCTATCTCTTGAAATCTGTTTCTTGCAATTCTGTCTTGCATTCAGATCCTCTTCTTTGCCTTACCTCAACATATTTTTGGACGTTAGTTTTCATTTATAACTCTGCAGGTTTGTGAATTGCAGTGACCCTGAGCTCCATTTTTTAAGTTGCTCTTTTGTGAGCTGGCCTCAAACCCGCAGGATTGCTTCAGGCCCTATTTTGGCTCCGGCGAGGCAGGCTGAGCCTTTCTTTAATTCTTATTCTTAATGGGAAATTAGAGTGATATGTGCCCGTCCAAACCCCTACAACTATTCTCTCATTGGTTCCCCCTCTTCCCGTTCATCCTCCTCACAATTTGCAAAATGTGTGAAACAGAAGTTTAAATGTGCTGATTCTCCAAGTGGGGAGATTCTAAGTAGCGTGGCTGGAATGGTGAACAGGAGCACCAGGAGAGGATAAATGAGGTGCATTTTAGACACATCTCCCGATCACATGGTGTACAGTCCTCTGGGTTTTCCATGCATGTTTTAGCTGTAGGAAGATCCCTTGAACCTGCAGATTTGGGACCCATTGAATGGGTACCAGGTAGTATTACTTTAAAGGGTGTGCATTTCCTCACCCAACCTCACATTTCTCTTAGCGCAAACAGTTTCCAGCCTTATGTCTCATCCTGCTGTGGGTCTAGATGTGTTCAATCCATGTTGCATCACCGTCCCTGAGGAAAAGTTGTAAGAGGTTTTCTCTGTCTCTCTGTTGTTTATTTTTTTCAATTTATTACTATATTGGTTACAGCTGATTTTCAAAGCTCTGTTTCTTGCTGCTGTACATCCACTTGATTCACGTACAGAGAGACATCAATAAATTCTTTTTCAGATTCTTACCCGTCGTATATATTCTTTTCCGGTGACTTGAGTGTGCTGAGTGCAGTTCTTTTAGCTACCGTGTAGGCCTTGTTGATTATCAGTTTGGTATTTGGAATGGTATCTTTGCTAATTTCAACCTCCTGGATGATGCCTCACCCCTCCCCACCTTTCCCGTTTAGCAGCCTTATGCGTGTTTTCTACATATTTGACTATGTTTTTGTTTTGTAATTTATTTCATGTGTAGCCATTTTGGATTCCACCTTTAAGTGATAGCTTATGATATGTGTCTTTTTCTTTTTGAATTCTGTCACTTAGAATGATCATACGTAACTCCTCGGGAGTTGTTACAACTGGCCATATTTCATTGATTTCCAGGCTGAATAATATTCCACTCTACCTAAGTACCACATCTCTATCCATTTTTTCCCTCCAGAGACATTTAAGTTATATCCTAGTCGAGGATCTTTTAAACAGAGAGGGGGTAAACATTGGGGTGCCTGTGTCCTCTCGATTTTTGTTTTTCCCAAGATATACGCCCATGAGTGCAAGTGCCCTATGCTCTGTAGCTCATTTTTTAGATGCTTTAGTAAACACAATACACTTCTCCAGAATGGCCGTTGGCAATATACATTTCCACTATAAGTCTCACAGGGCTCCCTCTTCTCGTTGCCCTGTCCTGCATTTCTGTTGTTTACGCTTTATGAGGATGGCTCTTCTGACTGATGCGAAGTGATATCTTTTGTAGTATTGACTTCCAGTGCCCACCTGTTTGGTTGGCTAAAAAAGTGTATGCCCTTTTCTTGAATATATACAGAAAAAAACGCATACACCCTTTTTGGCCAACTGCAATGTTGGCAATGTTCAGCTCCTTTTCTTGTGCTTAATGGCGAGTCCTTTCTACCTCCTCAAATCCCTTTCCTGCCATTCTCCCTTGCTTACAAGTCCTTTTCTTTGACTTTCCTCAAGACATTTTTCAGTGATGGATATTTTCAACTCTGCAGTTTTGTGAATTTTACTGCCCCTGAGTTCCATTGTTCAACTTGTGTTTATGGGAACTGGCCACAAAGCAGCGGGATTTCCTCAAGCCCTATACTGTTTCCATGGGCAACCCTAGCCTTTGGTCAATTCGTCTTCCTGATTGGAAATTAGAGTGACATGTGCCTGTCTGAACACCTAGGACTTGTCTCTCATTGTTCCTCATCCTTCCACTTCATCCTCTGGACAAATTCCAAACTGTACGCAACAGGATGTTGACAGTGCTGACATCTCCAAGTGGGGAGACTGTTAGTAAAGACGCTGGAGGGGTGAACCCGAGCACCAGGAGATGAGGAGATGAGATGCCTTTTCCAAACTCTTCCCGATCAGACGGTATACCATCCTCTGGGTGTGACAGACATGTTTTAGCAGTAGGAAGAGTCCCATTCATGTAAGGAGAACACCAGGGCTTTTTCAAAAT
Source organism: Pseudorca crassidens (assembly GCF_039906515.1). NCBI lineage: Eukaryota > Metazoa > Chordata > Mammalia > Artiodactyla > Delphinidae > Pseudorca > Pseudorca crassidens. The sequence continues at coordinate 1,502,739 of NW_027136321.1, forward strand.
CAGTGTCTCCCCGAAACCCAAACTGGGGAAGTTTTTAAGCTACGGCTACACATATGTTCATTAAGGGCCTTGGGAAGTAGGCAGAGTCCAAACTTTAGATAATTGAAGTCTTCAGGGTCAGAAGCACTCACCACCAGCTTCCCTTAGGCTACACTTTAACTGTCATTGATAGATGATGTCAATAAAAATATCTATTCTTTTTCAGATTATTTCCCCTTATAGGTTATTGCAAAATGTTGAGTGTAGTTCCCTGTGCTATACAGTAGTTCCTTGTTGATGATCTATTTTATACATAGCAGTGTGTATGTGTTAATTCCAAACTGTTAATTTATCCCTCCTCCCACCTTTCCCCTTTGGTAATAATAAATTATAAGATTTTATACTTCTCAGAAATGGGGGAGCTGAAAGAGAGGTATCATTTTCAATGGAAAAGCATTTAAAACAGGATTGAAGGTTTAACCAAGATTATTAGATGTACATCCTTGGAAAGAAATCACTTCGTTTCTCTAATATTGACCTGACAAATAAGACAAACCTTTTCACTGAACTTGCTTATAAAAAGTGATGGAAATATCAAATGGAAGTGTTAAAAACATCTTATTTTACCCGAGCCTTATACACTGTTCTATGTTAACTACAGTTTGGCTCACACATCTGTTCATTGAGGTTACAATAGTCTCAATTTCTGTTACTGATCCTCCAGAGTGGACCCCAACAAGTGTCCCCCTGCCCAGTGTCATTGGGGCCAACAGATCGAGACTGAGTTTGGTTCACAAGCAAAGGAAACTTTATATTTTGATCAGAGAATGGAGAGGTGAGAGCATGCACTACCCCGTGGGCTGTGGGCTGGGCTGCTGTGTAGAGATCCTGTCAGAGTCAGTGGGAGGGAGGGAGGGGGCGGAGCTCTCGAGGGCCGGGTTGGCTGTAGCTCAGGCTCTATATCGTGGAGTCTGCACTGGGCCCCAGGAGCTGAGGTGTCGACCCAGCCATTCTGCACTAGGAAATCTGGTCTGAAGTGCCGGGTGTGGAACCTCTGCATGCGGGACCCTAGGAGCACGTGAAATTAGACAAAGCACAAAGGATAAAAAAGGTTAGACTTGACTTTATTGCCCAGATTCTATTTTTATCTCCCAGGGATTTTTAATGGGCTTTGCTGGGGACAAACCCCTCCTCTGCTTTTTGTCCCGTTCCTCATTCTTGGAGTGCTGAGGGTGCAGACCCTTCTTCTGTAACTGCTGAGTGCTGAGTTGGGAGCCCTCATACCCTGGGGCGAGGGTCAGAGCTTCTCCCCAGCAGCCTCCCGGTGACGTTGATTGTCCCCAGGACCCCTGCCTCCCTGCTCGTCCACCTGAGCACCAGCATTGGAAGTGTTATAGATTCTAATGACCTTTAAGGGTCCAGGAAAGAGATGTGCAGAGACGCTGTGGGGGCCGGTTTCACCCCGCCCCACATTTGTTTGGCCACCTTAGGCTGGCCGTTTCTGCCAGCCTAGATGCTCTGACCAGTAGTCTGCGCTTTCTTCAATTAGGCCCCTGAATTAACGTACAAACAGCACCAGGTGTCAGAGCCCTGCCCGCTCAACTCCCAGACAGTCCAGGGTCAGTGGTGATCAAGGACCATGATGGCCACTGAGTCAACAGCCTTTTGAAGTAAACAGGAGTCCAGCCGGTCTTATTGGCCACCATCATCACGGTGTCTGTAGGCTTTTCTATGGTGACAGTGTGGTATACTGTTCCCCCGCCAAGATTATTAGCTCCCCTCTGGGTGCAGTAAGTCCTGCAAGCAGTAGTCTACTCTTTTGGGACACACTCTTGTTGTTTTATGAGAGAAACTCCAGGTCAAGTGATGTTCACACGAGTCGTCATGGTGCCCTGTTGCCCCCGGTTATCTCTCTGGATGTTGGAGTTGGAGGGCCTCCTCACTCGAGGTCGATGTGCCCGCGGAGCGAACCCTGCAACTTCAGGGCATGGTTGGTGGTTAGGATCACCACGTGGGGTCCTTTTCCCTTAGGAGGGAGGTGGCCTTTTGGGCTGCTGATTTCCAGGTTTTTAGATACCGCCAGTATCTTGGCCAGATGTGGCAGTGGGCCAAGCCCCTTAGTGACCGTAGTTTATCCTACCTGGATGGCATTCTTGCATTGTTCCATTTCAAGTGGTCCCAGTTTTTGCACTAATTCTCCAATGGCGATTCACCTTTCACCGGGAATGTAAAGGTCAAAGGGTTTAGCTAAATTAGGGAGTTCCAGGGCAAGGGTCTGAATTGACTGCTCTTTCCATTCTTGAAAGGCCACTTCTGGATTCTATTCAAAAGGATCATCATCTTTTCCTTTCAGTGTTTCATATAGAGGCCCAGCTAGTAGACTGTAGTTAGGGATCCAGAAGCAGCAAACCCTGGCCTCCCCAGGAACCCCTAAGCTGTCTTCTAGTTTTAGAAAGGGGTAAGGCTGAAAATGGTTTCTTCCCTTTCCTGGGATGGGCTTCTCCGACCTTCTGTGAGAATGAAGCCCAGGCAGGTCACTGCAGTCTGTGATATTTGAGCTTTTTCTTGGACAACTTCTATCCTTTATTGGCTTGGTAGTTCAGAGGCCTCCTTAGTAGGGCTAGCGATCAGAATGTCGCCTGCATATTGAAGGAGGGTTTCCTTTTCCAGAGGTAGAACTTTTAGGTCTTTAGCTAAGCTTTCCCCAAAGATGGTGTGGGAATTTTTGCACCCTTGGGGCCGAACGGCCCGGAAGTATTGTTTTAGTTGTATGTTGAGTCCTGCCACTCACAAGCCAAAATTTCTTGTGACTCTGGGACTAATGGAATACAAAAGAAGGCATCATTGAAGACTAATACAGAATACCATGTCCTGGTGGTTGGTAGAATGACCAGCAGGGTGTAGGAATTAGGAGCAACTGGAGGTATATCCTCGGTGGCTTCACTGACTGTCCTGACATCCTTTACCAGGTCCCCAGCAGCCCATGGGACTCTCGTGGTCAGACCAATCCCAGAATATGGAGCTCACCTGGGCAGGTACCCCACCCCCACCCCAGCCCACGGAGCTCTCGTGGTCAGGCCCCTCCCAGGATACAGAGCTACCCTTGCAGGTACCGTGGCAGGGCTGGGCACACAGGAACCGTGCACATAGCCCTCATTGCAGAGCACCCCCAGCTCACCTGTCGCTCAGAGCTGACACAGAGCACCTCAGAGCAGGACTTGAACTAACAAACAGCAGCTGTGACAGGTCTGTAACCCTGGGCATCACTCCGTGAGGCCTCCCTCCACCTGGTCTTCCAGAGACTTCCACTGCACCCGGGGCACCAGGCCTCTGTCTCCAACCACCACCCACCCCTCCTCTCCCTGACTCCTGGGTTCCTCTCATTAGGAGAGGGTTTTCTTGAAGTTGTCTCCCACTCATGGGCCAGATAAAATGATTAGAAAACAAGCCAAAGCTGCAGCCCCTTGTCTATCCTGACTCTCAGGAGCCCACACCTGTTCCTTGGACCTGGCCGGTTCAGCAAGTTCCATTTTCTGCAACTGTGAGCCCCTGAGGGGTGATGATTGGCTGACCTGGGCAGCCTTACCGTGCCGGCCAGCCCTCCCCAGGTGTGCCTGGGTTGAGATCAATATAAATACCACTCCAGGCAGCAAGAGCCCCTGCAGCCGTGCCTGACGCCATTTTCTCTGCCCTGTCAGCAGTCTCGGGGCTGGGCTGGTGGGAGGGAGTGAGAGGCCACGGCTTTGTGGGTGGCCCAGTGTGAGTGGGGCTCTGCTGGACTTTCTGCAGCAGTTGCCAGGCTGCCACCTGCTAAAGAAGAGGATGTGTCACCCATACCTGCTGCTGGAATTTCTCCCTGGGCAGAGGTGAGGAAGGAAAAAAGCAGTGGGGGCAGGGACAGGACGGGTATCTCAGGCAGGGAAATGGAAATCTTCCAGAAGAGCACCCAGGGCCAGGACCATCCTGGCTGGCCTGCAGGCACCAAGTCGGCCGGCATGCTGTCAGTCGTGTGGCTCTATGGCCCTTCCTCTAGGCTTTCAAGTCCTTGTATATATTCAGGTGTTTTACCTGGGACGGGTGGGAATAGTTCAGCAGCAACTGGCCTGGGGCTCAGCTCACGTTTACTCACAGATGCCTCGGCACGGTGCCCCAGCTTTGCAATGAGGACGCTTGTTGCGTGGGGGCTGCTGGCTGAATGGGAGACGATTCCCCACCACTGACCAACTTCAGAATTGTTTACAACTGGAGCAAGTGCCCTGATACGGTTTTCCTCTGTGTAACTGGTGGGTTCTGTGTTTTTTTCTCTTTTTCGTTTTTGGTTCAAGGTAGATTTTATTCCTCTTTTTTGTATTTACAGATATAAGCATGGAAATAATTTATTCATATAAATACATGTATGTGCAGGGAATAATTGTTTTTTCTGTTTTATTTTTTAAATTTTATTTCTTTTTAATTTTGAATTTTATTTTATATTTTTATACAGCATGTTCTTATTGGTTATCTATTTTATACATATAAATGTATACATGCCAATCCCAGTCTCTCAACTCCTCCCATCACCACCCCCCCCAACAGCTTTCCCCCCTTGTTGTCCATACGTTTGTTGTCTACATCTGTTGCTCTATTTATGCCTTGCAAAATGGTTAATCTGTACAGTTTTTCTAGGTTCCACATATATGCATGAATATACAAGATTTGTTTTTCTCTTTCTGACTTACTTCACTCTGTATGACAGTCTCTAGATCCATCGACGTCTCTACAAATGACCCAATTTCATTCCTTTTCATGGCTTAGTAATATTCCATTTTATATATGTACCACAGCTTTATGCATTCGTCTGTCTGTGGGCATTTAGGTTGCTTCCATTACCTCGATATTGTAAATAGTGATGCAATGAACATTGCGGTGAATGACTCTTTTTGATTTATGGTTTTGTCTGGGTATATGTCCAGTACTGGGATTGCTGTATCATATGGTAATTCTATTGTTAGTTTCTTAAGAAATTCCATATTGTTCTCCATAATGACTGTATCAATTTATATTCCCAACAATAGTGGAAGAGGGTTCCTTTTCGCCACACCCTTTCCAGCATTTTTTGTTTGTAGATTTTCTATGATGCCTATTCTACCAGGTGTGAGGTGATACCTCATTGTTGAATCCATTTCGTTCAGCAAGGGGTAGGTCTTGTCTATTACATATTTGGCTTATGGAACGGTATCTGTGCTAATTTCAAACTCTGCTTTCATGCAGCACCCCAACTCACCTTCCCCCTTAAGCAGGCATAAGTTGGTTTTCTAAACTTGAGACCCTGTTCTGTTTTGTAATTCAGTTCATGTGTAGCCAAGTTCACATTAGGTGTATTAGTGATACCTTATGATGTTTCTTTTTCTGTGTGACTTATTTCACTTAGAATCATCGTGCCTCAATCCACTCATTATGCTGGCACGGGCCTGATGACATAGATTTCATTGCTGAGTGGTATTCTGTTGTACATAAGTACCGCAACTTCTTTATCCATTATTTGCTCTCTGGGATATTTAACTTGTGCCGTAGAAGAGATTTCTGTAAAAAGAGCCGTCCCAAATTTTGGGGTGGCTGTGTCTTTTTGATTTTAATTTCCCTAAGCTATAGGACCATAAGTGGAAGTGCCCTTGGCTCTGTTGCTTTGTTTTCTAGGTGTTTCAGGAAACACCATACACTTCTCCCGAGTGGCTGTTGGCAATGTACATCCCGCCCATCAGCATAACAAGGCTCCCAGTTCTCCATGGCCTGTCCTGCCTTTCTGGATTTTACACTTTTTTCAGATGGCCCTTTTGACGGGGGGAAGTGAGACTTCATTGTAGTGCAGATTTCCTTTGCAAGCTTGCTTGGTTGGCCAAAAAGGGCGTATGCGTTTTTTCCTGAATATATTCAGGAAAAAATGCATACGCCCTTTTTGGCCAACTGCATCATTGTGGACGTTCTGCCTCTTTTCCTATGCTTTCAATGCAATTCCTGTCTACGTCCTGAAATCGGTTTCCTGCAATTCTGCCCCCTTTCAAGTCCTCTTGGCAGCCTTACTTGAGTATATTTTTGGACGATAGCTGTCATTTATAACTCTGCAGGTTTGTGAATTACAGTGCCCCTGAGCTCCTTTCTTCAACTCGCTTTCTTGTGAGCTGGCCGCAACACCGCAGGATTGCTTCAGGCCCTAATCTGGTTCCGGCATGGCACGCTGAGCCTTTGGTTAATTCCTCTTCCTGGTGGGAAATGACAGTTAAATTTGCCCGTCCAGACACCTCCAGCTAGTCTCTCATTGGTTCTCCCTATTCCTATTCATCTTCCGCAGAAATTACAAACAGGGCCAAACAGGAGTTTAAAGGCACTGACTCTCCAAGTCGGGAGAGTGTTAGTAAAGCGTCTGGAATGTTGCACCCGAGTACCAGGGGACAAAAACTGAGACATATTTGAACACGTCTCCCGATCACACGGTTGATCATACTCTGGGTTCCACATGCAGATTTTAGCTGAAGGAAGAATAACTTAAACCTGGAGAGTTGAGACCCGTGGAATGGGTACCATGCAATATGACTTCAAAGGGTCTTCATTGGCTCACTGAACCTCTCCAATCCTGTCACAGCTGTGTTTATGCCCCTGTACACACGCTTGATTCTCTTTCAGACATAGCCATCCATACGTTTTAAGATTCTTACTAGTCAGGTATATTCTTAGGCGTTTAATATGGGGTGTTGAGTCCATTTCGTTGAGCAAGCAGTAGCTCTTGTCTATTCCATATTTGGCTTAAGGAACTTTATCTGTGCTCATTTCAAACTCTAGTTTTATGCAGCACCCCAACTAACCTTCCCCCTTAAGCAAGCATAAGTTGGTTTTCTAAACTTGAGACCCTGTTCTGTTTTGTAATTCAGTTCATGTGTAGCCAAGTTCACATTCTGTGTATTAGTGATACCTTATGATGTTTCTTTTCTGTGTGACTTATTTCAGTTCGAATCATCATACCTGAATCCACTCATTATGGTGCTACGGGCCTGATGACATAGATTTCATTGCTGAGTGTTATTGCATTGTACGTAAGTACCACAACTTCTTTATCCATTTTTCACTTTCTGCGATATTGAACTTGTACCGTAAACGAGGTTCTTGTAAACAGAGCCATCCCAAACTTTGGGGTGGCTGTGTCTTTTTGATTTTAATTTCCCTAAGCTATAGGACCATAAGTGGAAGTGCCCTAGGCTCTGTTGCTTTGTTTTTTAGATGTTTCAGGAAACACCATACACTTCTCCCGAGTGGCTGTTGGCAATTTACATCCCGCCCATCAGCATAAGAAGGCTCCCAGTTCTCCATGGCCTGTGGTGCCTTTATGGATTTTACACTTTTTTCAGATGGCCCTTTCGACCCGGTGGAAGTGAGAGTTCATTGTAGTGCAGATTTCCTTTGCAAGCTTACTTGGTTGGCCAAAAAGTGCGTATGCGTTTTTTCCTGAATATATTCAGGAAAAAACGCATACGCCCTTTTTGGCCAAGTGCATCATTGTCGAGGTTCTGACTCTCTTCATATGTTTTCAATGCAATTCCAGTCTACCTACTGAAATCGGTTTCCTGCAATTCTGCCTTGCTTTCAATGCCTCTTCATAGCCTTACCTCAATATATTTTTTGAAAATAGTTGGCCTTTATAACTCTGCAGGTTTTTGAATTGCAGTGGCCCTTAGCTCCATTTTTCAGCTCTTATTTTTGTGGTCTTGCCCCATAACCACAGGATACCTTGAAGCCCTATTTTTCTTCTGGGGCACCTTGCTGTGCCTTTGGTTAATTCTTCTTACTGATGTGACATTAGAGTGACATGTGCCCATTGAAACCGCTACAGCTAGTTTCTCACTGGTTCCCCCTATTCCCATTCATCCTCCGCACTAACTGCAGACTGTGCAATACCAGAACTTAAAGGCATTGACTCTCCATGTGGGGATGTTGTTAGTAAAGTGGCTGGAATGTCGATCCGGAGCCCCAGGAGAGGAAAAATGAGGTGCGTTTTAGAAACCTTTCCCGATCATATGGTATACCAGTCGCTGGGTTTCCCAAGCATGGTTTAGCTGTAGGAAGATTCCCTTCAACCTGGAGTGTTGGGACCCTTGGAATGAGTAGCATGAAGTATTGCATTAAACTTTCGGCAGTTGCTCACCAAAGCTCACCAATCCTCTCAGCCCCAAGTGTCCAGCCTTATGTCTTATCCAGCTGTGGGTTTATATGTGGTCAATCCAGGTTGCATCACAGCCCCTGAGCGAATTTTGTAAGAATTTTTCTCTCTTTCATTGTTTCAGCATTTTGTTTTTAAAATTTATTTCTATAATGGGGTTTAGCTCATTTTCACTGCTGTGTTTGTGCCGCTCTGCACACACTTGATTCCCTTATGGAGATATATCAATACATGGGTTTTAAGATTCTTATTACTCAGATATATTTCTCTGCGGTGTATAGGGTGTGTTGAGGCCAGTTCATTGAGCAAGGTGTAGATCTTGTCTAATACCTATTTGGTTTATTGAACGGTATCTGTGCTAATTTCAAACTCTGGTTTTATGCATCACCCCACCTCTCCTTTCCCCTTAAGCTGACATAAGTGTGTTTTCTAAATGTGAGACACTGTTCTGTTCTGTAATTCATTTCTTGTGCAGCCATATTTACCCTCCCTCTATAAGTGATATCTTATGATATGTTTCTTTTTCTGTTTGACTTATTTCAAGTAGTATTATCGGACCTAAATCCACTCTTTATCCTTCTACTAGCCTTATTACATTGATTTCATGGTGAAGAGATATTCCATTGTACATAAGTACCACATCTTCTTTATCCATTGTTCTCTTTCCTGGGATATTTAAGGTGTACTGAAGTTGAGGTTCTTGTAAACAGAGTAGCCCTAAACTGTGGTGTGCTTGTGTCTTGTTGATTTTTAGACTTCCCTAGATATACTCCCATGATTGGAAGTGTCCTATGCTCTGTAGCTCTGTTTTTTAGATGATTTAGGAACCACCATACACTTCTCCAGAGTGGCTCTCGGCAGTTCACACACTGCCCATCAGCGTATAAAGGCTCCCTGTTCTCCATGGCCTGTCCTGCATTTCTGGTTTTTACAATTTTTTAGGATGGCCCTTTTGACTGGTGGGAAATGAGACTTCTTTGTTGTGCACATTTGCATTGCTTGCTTGCTTCGTTGCCCATAAAGTGCGTATGCGTTTTTTTCCTGGATATAATCAGGAAAAAACGCATACGCCCTTTTGGGCCAACTGCATCATTGTCGAAATTCTGCCGTTTTTCATGTGCGTTAAAGACGAGTCCAATCTATCTCTTGAAATCTGTTTCTTGCAATTCTGTCTTGCATTCAGATCCTCTTCTTTGCCTTACCTCAACATATTTTTGGACGTTAGTTTTCATTTATAACTCTGCAGGTTTGTGAATTGCAGTGACCCTGAGCTCCATTTTTTAAGTTGCTCTTTTGTGAGCTGGCCTCAAACCCGCAGGATTGCTTCAGGCCCTATTTTGGCTCCGGCGAGGCAGGCTGAGCCTTTCTTTAATTCTTATTCTTAATGGGAAATTAGAGTGATATGTGCCCGTCCAAACCCCTACAACTATTCTCTCATTGGTTCCCCCTCTTCCCGTTCATCCTCCTCACAATTTGCAAAATGTGTGAAACAGAAGTTTAAATGTGCTGATTCTCCAAGTGGGGAGATTCTAAGTAGCGTGGCTGGAATGGTGAACAGGAGCACCAGGAGAGGATAAATGAGGTGCATTTTAGACACATCTCCCGATCACATGGTGTACAGTCCTCTGGGTTTTCCATGCATGTTTTAGCTGTAGGAAGATCCCTTGAACCTGCAGATTTGGGACCCATTGAATGGGTACCAGGTAGTATTACTTTAAAGGGTGTGCATTTCCTCACCCAACCTCACATTTCTCTTAGCGCAAACAGTTTCCAGCCTTATGTCTCATCCTGCTGTGGGTCTAGATGTGTTCAATCCATGTTGCATCACCGTCCCTGAGGAAAAGTTGTAAGAGGTTTTCTCTGTCTCTCTGTCGTTTATTTTTTTCAATTTATTACTATATTGGTTACAGCTGATTTTCAAAGCTCTGTTTCTTGCTGCTGTACATCCACTTGATTCACGTACAGAGAGACATCAATAAATTCTTTTTCAGATTCTTACCAGTCGTATATATTCTTTTCCGGTGACTTGAGTGTGCTGAGTGCAGTTCTTTTAGCTACCGTGTAGGCCTTGTTGATTATCAGTTTGGTATTTGGAATGGTATCTTTGCTAATTTCAACCTCCTGGATGATGCCTCACCCCTCCCCACCTTTCCCGTTTAGCAGCCTTATGCGTGTTTTCTACATATTTGACTATGTTTTTGTTTTGTAATTTATTTCATGTGTAGCCATTTTGGATTCCACCTTTAAGTGATAGCTTATGATATGTGTCTTTTTCTTTTTGAATTCTGTCACTTAGAATGATCATACGTAACTCCTCGGGAGTTGTTACAACTGGCCATATTTCATTGATTTCCAGGCTGAATAATATTCCACTCTACCTAAGTACCACATCTCTATCCATTTTTTCCCTCCAGAGACATTTAAGTTATATCCTAGTCGAGGATCTTTTAAACAGAGAGGGGGTAAACATTGGGGTGCCTGTGTCCTCTCGATTTTTGTTTTTCCCAAGATATACGCCCATGAGTGCAAGTGCCCTATGCTCTGTAGCTCATTTTTTAGATGCTTTAGTAAACACAATACACTTCTCCAGAATGGCCGTTGGCAATATACATTTCCACTATAAGTCTCACAGGGCTCCCTCTTCTCGTTGCCCTGTCCTGCATTTCTGTTGTTTACGCTTTATGAGGATGGCTCTTCTGACTGATGCGAAGTGATATCTTTTGTAGTATTGACTTCCAGTGCCCACCTGTTTGGTTGGCTAAAAAAGTGTATGCCCTTTTCTTGAATATATACAGAAAAAAACGCATACACCCTTTTTGGCCAACTGCAATGTTGGCAATGTTCAGCTCCTTTTCTTGTGCTTAATGGCGAGTCCTTTCTACCTCCTCAAATCCCTTTCCTGCCATTCTCCCTTGCTTACAAGTCCTTTTCTTTGACTTTCCTCAAGACATTTTTCAGTGATGGATATTTTCAACTCTGCAGTTTTGTGAATTTTACTGCCCCTGAGTTCCATTGTTCAACTTGTGTTTATGGGAACTGGCCACAAAGCAGCGGGATTTCCTCAAGCCCTATACTGTTTCCATGGGCAACCCTAGCCTTTGGTCAATTCGTCTTCCTGATTGGAAATTAGAGTGACATGTGCCTGTCTGAACACCTAGGACTTGTCTCTCATTGTTCCTCATCCTTCCACTTCATCCTCTGGACAAATTCCAAACTGTACGCAACAGGATGTTGACAGTGCTGACATCTCCAAGTGGGGAGACTGTTAGTAAAGACGCTGGAGGGGTGAACCCGAGCACCAGGAGATGAGGAGATGAGATGCCTTTTCCAAACTCTTCCCGATCAGACGGTATACCATCCTCTGGGTGTGACAGACATGTTTTAGCAGTAGGAAGAGTCCCATTCATGTAAGGAGAACACCAGGGCTTTTTCAAAATCAGTGTCTCCCCGAAACCCAAACTGGGGAAGTTTTTAAGCTACGGCTACACATATGTTCATTAAGGGCCTTGGGAAGTAGGCAGAGTCCAAACTTTAGATAATTGAAGTCTTCAGGGTCAGAAGCACTCACCACCAGCTTCCCTTAGGCTACACTTTAACTGTCATTGATAGATGATGTCAATAAAAATATCTATTCTTTTTCAGATTATTTCCCCTTATAGGTTATTGCAAAATGTTGAGTGTAGTTCCCTGTGCTATACAGTAGTTCCTTGTTGATGATCTATTTTATACATAGCAGTGTGTATGTGTTAATTCCAAACTGTTAATTTATCCCTCCTCCCACCTTTCCCCTTTGGTAATAATAAATTATAAGATTTTATACTTCTCAGAAATGGGGGAGCTGAAAGAGAGGTATCATTTTCAATGGAAAAGCATTTAAAACAGGATTGAAGGTTTAACCAAGATTATTAGATGTACATCCTTGGAAAGAAATCACTTCGTTTCTCTAATATTGACCTGACAAATAAGACAAACCTTTTCACTGAACTTGCTTATAAAAAGTGATGGAAATATCAAATGGAAGTGTTAAAAACATCTTATTTTACCCGAGCCTTATACACTGTTCTATGTTAACTACAGTTTGGCTCACACATCTGTTCATTGAGGTTACAATAGTCTCAATTTCTGTTACTGATCCTCCAGAGTGGACCCCAACAAGTGTCCCCCTGCCCAGTGTCATTGGGGCCAACAGATCGAGACTGAGTTTGGTTCACAAGCAAAGGAAACTTTATATTTTGATCAGAGAATGGAGAGGTGAGAGCATGCACTACCCCGTGGGCTGTGGGCTGGGCTGCTGTGTAGAGATCCTGTCAGAGTCAGTGGGAGGGAGGGAGGGGGCGGAGCTCTCGAGGGCCGGGTTGGCTGTAGCTCAGGCTCTATATCGTGGAGTCTGCACTGGGCCCCAGGAGCTGAGGTGTCGACCCAGCCATTCTGCACTAGGAAATCTGGTCTGAAGTGCCGGGTGTGGAACCTCTGCATGCGGGACCCTAGGAGCACGTGAAATTAGACAAAGCACAAAGGATAAAAAAGGTTAGACTTGACTTTATTGCCCAGATTCTATTTTTATCTCCCAGGGATTTTTAATGGGCTTTGCTGGGGACAAACCCCTCCTCTGCTTTTTGTCCCGTTCCTCATTCTTGGAGTGCTGAGGGTGCAGACCCTTCTTCTGTAACTGCTGAGTGCTGAGTTGGGAGCCCTCATACCCTGGGGCGAGGGTCAGAGCTTCTCCCCAGCAGCCTCCCGGTGACGTTGATTGTCCCCAGGACCCCTGCCTCCCTGCTCGTCCACCTGAGCACCAGCATTGGAAGTGTTATAGATTCTAATGACCTTTAAGGGTCCAGGAAAGAGATGTGCAGAGACGCTGTGGGGGCCGGTTTCACCCCGCCCCACATTTGTTTGGCCACCTTAGGCTGGCCGTTTCTGCCAGCCTAGATGCTCTGACCAGTAGTCTGCGCTTTCTTCAATTAGGCCCCTGAATTAACGTACAAACAGCACCAGGTGTCAGAGCCCTGCCCGCTCAACTCCCAGACAGTCCAGGGTCAGTGGTGATCAAGGACCATGATGGCCACTGAGTCAACAGCCTTTTGAAGTAAACAGGAGTCCAGCCGGTCTTATTGGCCACCATCATCACGGTGTCTGTAGGCTTTTCTATGGTGACAGTGTGGTATACTGTTCCCCCGCCAAGATTATTAGCTCTCCTCTGGGTGCAGTAAGTCCTGCAAGCAGTAGTCTACTCTTTTGGGACACACTCTTGTTGTTTTATGAGAGAAACTCCAGGTCAAGTGATGTTCACACGAGTCGTCATGGTGCCCTGTTGCCCCCGGTTATCTCTCTGGATGTTGGAGTTGGAGGGCCTCCTCACTCGAGGTCGGTGTGCCCACGGAGCGAACCCTGCAACTTCAGGGCATGGTTGGTGGTTAGGATCACCACGTGGGGTCCTTTTCCCTTAGGAGGGAGGTGGCCTTTTGGGCTGCTGATTTCCAGGTTTTTAGATACCGCCAGTATCTTGGCCAGATGTGGCAGTGGGCCAAGCCCCTTAGTGACCGTAGTTTATCCTACCTGGATGGCATTCTTGCATTGTTCCATTTCAAGTGGTCCCAGTTTTTGCACTAATTCTCCAATGGCGATTCACCTTTCACCGGGAATGTAAAGGTCAAAGGGTTTAGCTAAATTAGGGAGTTCCAGGGCAAGGGTCTGAATTGACTGCTCTTTCCATTCTTGAAAGGCCACTTCTGGATTCTATTCAAAAGGATCATCATCTTTTCCTTTCAGTGTTTCATATAGAGGCCCAGCTAGTAGACTGTAGTTAGGGATCCAGAAGCAGCAAACCCTGGCCTCCCCAGGAACCCCTAAGCTGTCTTCTAGTTTTAGAAAGGGGTAAGGCTGAAAATGGTTTCTTCCCTTTCCTGGGATGGGCTTCTCCGACCTTCTGTGAGAATGAAGCCCAGGCAGGTCACTGCAGTCTGTGATATTTGAGCTTTTTCTTGGACAACTTCTATCCTTTATTGGCTTGGTAGTTCAGAGGCCTCCTTAGTAGGGCTAGTGATCAGAATGTCGCCTGCATATTGAAGGAGGGTTTCCTTTTCCAGAGGTAGAACTTTTAGGTCTTTAGCTAAGCTTTCCCCAAAGATGGTGTGGGAATTTTTGCACCCTTGGGGCCGAACGGCCCGGAAGTATTGTTTTAGTTGTATGTTGAGTCCTGCCACTCACAAGCCAAAATTTCTTGTGACTCTGGGACTAATGGAATACAAAAGAAGGCATCATTGAAGACTAATACAGAATACCATGTCCTGGTGGTTGGTAGAATGACCAGCAGGGTGTAGGAATTAGGAGCAACTGGAGGTATATCCTCGGTGGCTTCACTGACTGTCCTGACATCCTTTACCAGGTCCCCAGCAGCCCATGGGACTCTCGTGGTCAGACCAATCCCAGAATATGGAGCTCACCTGGGCAGGTACCCCACCCCCACCCCAGCCCACGGAGCTCTCGTGGTCAGGCCCCTCCCAGGATACAGAGCTACCCTTGCAGGTACCGTGGCAGGGCTGGGCACACAGGAACCGTGCACATAGCCCTCATTGCAGAGCACCCCCAGCTCACCTGTCGCTCAGAGCTGACACAGAGCACCTCAGAGCAGGACTTGAACTAACAAACAGCAGCTGTGACAGGTCTGTAACCCTGGGCATCACTCCGTGAGGCCTCCCTCCACCTGGTCTTCCAGAGACTTCCACTGCACCCGGGGCACCAGGCCTCTGTCTCCAACCACCACCCACCCCTCCTCTCCCTGACTCCTGGGTTCCTCTCATTAGGAGAGGGTTTTCTTGAAGTTGTCTCCCACTCATGGGCCAGATAAAATGATTAGAAAACAAGCCAAAGCTGCAGCCCCTTGTCTATCCTGACTCTCAGGAGCCCACACCTGTTCCTTGGACCTGGCCGGTTCAGCAAGTTCCATTTTCTGCAACTGTGAGCCCCTGAGGGGTGATGATTGGCTGACCTGGGCAGCCTTACCGTGCCGGCCAGCCCTCCCCAGGTGTGCCTGGGTTGAGATCAATATAAATACCACTCCAGGCAGCAAGAGCCCCTGCAGCCGTGCCTGACGCCATTTTCTCTGCCCTGTCAGCAGTCTCGGGGCTGGGCTGGTGGGAGGGAGTGAGAGGCCACGGCTTTGTGGGTGGCCCAGTGTGAGTGGGGCTCTGCTGGACTTTCTGCAGCAGTTGCCAGGCTGCCACCTGCTAAAGAAGAGGATGTGTCACCCATACCTGCTGCTGGAATTTCTCCCTGGGCAGAGGTGAGGAAGGAAAAAAGCAGTGGGGGCAGGGACAGGACGGGTATCTCAGGCAGGGAAATGGAAATCTTCCAGAAGAGCACCCAGGGCCAGGACCATCCTGGCTGGCCTGCAGGCACCAAGTCGGCCGGCATGCTGTCACTCGTGTGGCTCTATGGCCCTTCCTCTAGGCTTTCAAGTCCTTGTATATATTCAGGTGTTTTACCTGGGACGGGTGGGAATAGTTCAGCAGCAACTGGCCTGGGGCTCAGCTCACGTTTACTCACAGATGCCTCGGCACGGTGCCCCAGCTTTGCAATGAGGACGCTTGTTGCGTGGGGGCTGCTGGCTGAATGGGAGACGATTCCCCACCACTGACCAACTTCAGAATTGTTTACAACTGGAGCAAGTGCCCTGATACGGTTTTCCTCTGTGTAACTGGTGGGTTCTGTGTTTTTTTCTCTTTTTCGTTTTTGGTTCAAGGTAGATTTTATTCCTCTTTTTTGTATTTACAGATATAAGCATGGAAATAATTTATTCATATAAATACATGTATGTGCAGGGAATAATTGTTTTTTCTGTTTTATTTTTTAAATTTTATTTCTTTTTAATTTTGAATTTTATTTTATATTTTTATACAGCAGGTTCTTATTGGTTATCTATTTTATACATATAAATGTATACATGCCAATCCCAGTCTCTCAACTCCTCCCATCACCACCCCCCCCAACAGCTTTCCCCCCTTGTTGTCCATACGTTTGTTGTCTACATCTGTTGCTCTATTTATGCCTTGCAAAATGGTTAATCTGTACAGTTTTTCTAGGTTCCACATATATGCATGAATATACAAGATTTGTTTTTCTCTTTCTGACTTACTTCACTCTGTATGACAGTCTCTAGATCCATCGACGTCTCTACAAATGACCCAATTTCATTCCTTTTCATGGCTTAGTAATATTCCATTTTATATATGTACCACAGCTTTATGCATTCGTCTGTCTGTGGGCATTTAGGTTGCTTCCATTACCTCGATATTGTAAATAGTGATGCAATGAACATTGCGGTGAATGACTCTTTTTGATTTATGGTTTTGTCTGGGTATATGTCCAGTACTGGGATTGCTGTATCATATGGTAATTCTATTGTTAGTTTCTTAAGAAATTCCATATTGTTCTCCATAATGACTGTATCAATTTATATTCCCAACAATAGTGGAAGAGGGTTCCTTTTCGCCACACCCTTTCCAGCATTTTTTGTTTGTAGATTTTCTATGATGCCTATTCTACCAGGTGTGAGGTGATACCTCATTGTTGAATCCATTTCGTTGAGCAAGGGGTAGGTCTTGTCTATTACATATTTGGCTTATGGAACGGTATCTGTGCTAATTTCAAACTCTGCTTTCATGCAGCACCCCAACTCACCTTCCCCCTTAAGCAGGCATAAGTTGGTTTTCTAAACTTGAGACCCTGTTCTGTTTTGTAATTCAGTTCATGTGTAGCCAAGTTCACATTCCGTGTATTAGTGATACCTTATGATGTTTCTTTTTCTGTGTGACTTATTTCACTTAGAATCATCGTGCCTCAATCCACTCATTATGCTGGCATGGGCCTGATGACATAGATTTCATTGCTGAGTGGTATTCTGTTGTACATAAGTACCGCAACTTCTTTATCCATTATTTGCTCTCTGGGATATTTAACTTGTGCCGTAGAAGAGATTTCTGTAAAAAGAGCCGTCCCAAATTTTGGGGTGGCTGTGTCTTTTTGATTTTAATTTCCCTAAGCTATAGGACCAGAAGTGGAAGTGCCCTTGGCTCTGTTGCTTTGTTTTCTAGGTGTTTCAGGAAACACCATACACTTCTCCCGAGTGTCTGTTGGCAATTTACATCCCGCCCATCAGCATAACAAGGCTCCCAGTTCTCCATGGCCTGTCCTGCCTTTCTGGATTTTACACTTTTTTCAGATGGCCCTTTTGACCAGGGGGAAGTGAGACTTCATTGTAGTGCAGATTTCCTTTGCAAGCTTGCTTGGTTGGCCAAAAAGGGCGTATGCGTTTTTTCCTGAATATATTCAGGAAAAAACGCATACGCACTTTTTGGCCAAGTGCATCATTGTGGACGTTCTGCCTCTTTTCCTATGCTTTCAATGCAATTCCAGTCTACCTCCTGAAATCAGTTTCCTGCAATTCTGCCCCGCTTTCAAGTCCTCTTGGCAGCCTTACTTCAGTATATTTTTGGACGATAGCTGTCATTTATAACTCTGCAGGTTTGTGAATTACAGTGCCCCTGAGCTCCTTTCTTCAACTCGCTTTTTTGTGACCTGGCTGCAACACCGCAGGATGGCTTCAGGCCCTAATCTGGTTCCGGCATGGCACGCTGAGCCTTTGTTTATTTCCTCTTCCTGGTGGGAAATGAGAGTTAAATTTGCCCGTCCAGACACCTCCAGCTAGTCTCTCATTGGTTCTCGCTATTCCTGTTCATCTTCCGCAGAAATTGCAAACTGGGCCAAACAGGAGGTTAAAGGGACTGACTCTCCAAGTCGGGAGAGTGTTAGTAAAGCGTCTGGAATGTTGCACCCGAGTACCAGGGTACGAAAACTGAGACATATTTGAACACGTCTCCCGATCACATGGTTGATTATACTCTAGGTTCCACATGCATGTTTTAGCTGAAGGAAGAATACCTTAAACCTGGGTAGTTGAAACCCGTGGTTGGGTACCATGCAATATGACTTCAAAGGGTCTTCATTTGTTCACCGAACTTCTCCAATCCTATCATTGCTGCCTTTATGACCCTGTACACATGCTTCATTCTCTTTTGGAGACATAGCAATCCATAGGTTTTAAGATACTTACTAGTCAGGTACATTCTTAGGCGTTTAATATGCGGTGTTGAGTCCATTTCGTTGAGCAAGGAGTAGCTCTTGTCTATTCCATATTTGGCTTAAGGAACTTTATCTGTGCTCATTTCAATCTCTGGTTTTATGCAGCACCCCAACTCACCTTTCCCCTTAAGCAAGCATAAGTTGGTTTTCTAAATTTGAGACCCTGTTCTGTTCTGTAATTCAGTTCCTGTGTAGCCAAGTTTACATTCCGTGTATTAGTGATATCTTATGATGTTTCTTTTTCTGTGTGACTTATTTCAGTTAGAATCATCGTACCTGAATCCACTCTTTGTGCTGCTAAGGGCCTGTTGACATAGTTTTCATTGCTGAGTGATATTGCTTTGTAAGTAAATACCACAACTTCTTTATCCATTTTTCACTTTTTGCGATGTTGAACTTGTACTGTAAACGAGGTTCTTGTAAACAGAGCCGTTCCATACATTGGGGTGGCTGTGTCTTTTTGATTTTAATTTCCCTAAGCTATAGGACCATAAGTGGAAGTGCCCTAGGCTCTGTTGCTTTGTTTTTTAGATGTTTCAGGAAACACCATACACTTCTCCCGAGTGTCTGTTGGCAATTTACATCCCGCCCATCAGCATAACAAGGCTCCCAGTTCTCCATGGTCTGTCCTGCCTTTCTGGATTTTATTCTTTTTTCAGATGGCCCTATTGACCGGGGGGAAGTGAGACTTCATTGTAGTGCAGATTTCCTTTGCAAGTTTGCTTGGTTGGCCAAAAAGTGCGTATGCGTTTTTTCCTGAATATATTCAGGAAAAAACGCATACGCCCTTTTTGGCCAAGTGCATCACTGTGGACGTTCTGCCTCTTTTCCTATGCTTTCAATGCAATTCCAGTCTACCTCCTGAAATCGGTTTCCTGCAATTCTGCCCCGCTTTCAAGTCCTCTTGGCAGCCTTACTTCAGTATATTTTTGGACGATAACTGTCATTTATAACACTGAAGTTTTGTGAATTACAGTGCCCCTGAGCTCCTTTCTTCAACTCGCTTTCTTGTGAGCTGGCCGCAACACCGCAGGATGGCTTCAGGCCCTAATCTGGTTCCGGCACGGCATGCTGAGCCTTTGGTTATTTCCTCTTCCTGGTGGGAAATGAGAGTTAAATTTGCCCGTCCAGACACCTTCAGCTAGTCTCTCATTGGTTCTCCCTATTCCTGTTCATCTTCCACAGAAATTGCAAACTGGGCCAAACAAGAGGTTAAAAGGAACTGACTCTCCAAGTTGGGAGAGTGTTAGTAAAGCGTCTGGAATGTTGCACCCGAGTACCAGGGTACGAAAACTGAGACATATTTGAACACGTCTCCCGTTCACACGGTTGATCATACTCTGGGTTCCACATGCATGTTTTAGCTGAAGGAAGAATACCTTAAACCTGGAGAGTTGAGACCCGTGCAATGGGTACCATGCAATATGACTTCAAAGGGTCTTCATTTGCTCACCGAACCTCTCCAATCCTATCACTGCTGCGTTTATGCCCCTGTACACATGCTTGATTCTCTTTTGGAGACATAGCAATCCATAGGTTTTAAGATACTTACTAGTCAGGTACATTCGTAGGCGTTTAATATGGGGTGTTGAGTCCATTTCATTGAGCAAGGAGTAGCTCTTGTCTATTCCATATTTGGCTTAAGGAACTTTATCTGTGCTCATTTCAATCTCTGGTTTTATGCAGCACCCCAACTCACCTTTTCTCTTAAGCAAACATAAGTTGGTTTTCTAAATTTGAGACCCTGTTCTGTTTTGGAGTTCAGTTCCTGTGTAGCCAAGTTTACATTCCGTGTATTAGTGATATCTTATGATGTTTCTTTTTCTGTGTGACTTATTTCAGTTAGAATCATCGTACCTGAATCCACTCATTATGCTGCTACGGGCCTGATGACATAGATTTCATTGCTGAGTGATACTGCATTGTACGTAAGTACCACAAGTTCTTTATCCATTTTTCACTTTCTGTGATACTGAACTTGTACGGTAAACGAGGTTCTTGTAAACAGAGGCGTCCCAAACTTTGGGGTGGCTGTGTCTTTTTGATTTTAATTTCCCTAAGCTATAGGACCATAAGTGGAAGTGCCCTAGGCTCTGTTCCTTTGTTTTTTAGATGTTTCAGGAAACACCATACACTTCTCCCGAGTGTCTGTTGGCAATTTACATCCCGCCCATCAGCATAACAAGGCTCCCAGTTCTCCATGGCCTGTCCTGCCTTTCTGGATTTTACACTTTTTTCAGATGGCCCTTTTGACCGGGGGGAAGTGAGACTTCATTGTAGTGCAGATTTCCTTTGCAAGTTTGCTTGGTTGGCCAAAAAGGGCGTATGCGTTTTTTCCTGAATATATTCAGGAAAAAACGCATACGCCCTTTTTGGCCAAGTGCATCATTGAGGACGTTCTGCCTCTTTTCCTATGCTTTCAATGCAATTCCAGTCTACCTCCTGAAATCGGTTTCCTGCAATTCTGCCCCGCTTTCAAGTCCTCTTGGCAGCCTTACTTCAGTATATTTTTGGACGATAGCTGTCATTTATAACTCTGCAGGTTTGTGAATTACAGTGCCCCTGAGCTCCTTTCTTCAACTCGCTTTCTTGTGAGCTGGCCGCAACACCGCAGGATGGCTTCAGGCCCTAATCTGGTTCCGGCACGGCACACTGAGCCTTTGGTTAATTCCTCTTCCTGGTGGGAAATGAGAGTTAAATTTGCCCGTCCAGACACCTCCAGCTAGTCTCTCATTTGTTCTCGCTATTCCTGTTCATCTTCCTCAGAAATTACAAACTGGGCCAAACAGGAGGTTAAAGGGACTGACTCTCCAAGTCGGGAGAGTGTTAGTAAAGCGTCTGGAATGTTGCACCTGAGTACCAGGGTACGAAAACTGAGACATATTTGAACACGTCTCCCGATCACATGGTTGATCATACTCTAGGTTCCACATGCATGTTTTAGCTGAAGGAAGAATACCTTAAACCTGGGTAGTTGAAACCCGTGGAATGGGTACCATGCAATATGACTTCAAAGGGGCTTCATTTGCTCACCGAACCTCTCCAATCCTATCACTGCTGCGTTTATGCCCCTGTACACATGCTTGATTCTCTTTCAGAGACATAGCAATCCATAGGTTTTAAGATACTTACTAGTCAGGTACATTCTTAGGCGTTTAATATGGGGTGTTGAGTCCATTTCGTTGAGCAAGGAGTAGCTCTTGTCTATTCCATATTTGGCTTAAGGAACTTTATCTGTGCTCATTTCAATCTCTGGTTTTATGCAGCACCCCGACTCACCTTTTCTCTTAAGCAAACATAAGTTGGTTTTCTAAATTTGAGACACTGTTCTGTTTTGGAATTCAGTTCCTGTGTAGCCAAGTTTACATTCCGTGTATTAGTGATATCTTATGATGTTTCTTTTTCTGTGTGACTTATTTCAGTTAGAATCATCGTACCTGAATCCACTCATTATGCTGCTAAGGGCCTGATGACATAGATTTCATTGCTGAGTGATACTGCATTGTACGTAAGTACCACAAGTTCTTTATCCATTTTTCACTTTCTGTGATACTGAACTTGTACGGTAAACGAGGTTCTTGTAAACAGAGGCGTCCCAAACTTTGGGGTGGCTGTGTCTTTTTGATTTTAATTTCCCTAAGCTATAGGACCATAAGTGGAAGTGCCCTAGGCTCTGTTGCTTTGTTTTTTAGATGTTTCAGGAAACACCATACACTTCTCCCGAGTGTCTGTTGGCAATTTACATCCCGCCCATCAGCATAACAAGGCTCCCAGTTCTCCATGGCCTGTCCTGCCTTTCTGGATTTTACACTTTTTTCAGATGGCCCTTTTGACCGGGGGGAAGTGAGACTTCATTGTAGTGCAGATTTCCTTTGCAAGTTTGCTTGGTTGGCCAAAAAGGGCGTATGCGTTTTTTCCTGAATATATTCAGGAAAAAACGCATACGCCCTTTTTGGCCAAGTGCATCATTGAGGAGGTTCTGCCTCTTTTCCTATGCTTTCAATGCAATTCCAGTCTACCTCCTGAAATCGGTTTCCTGCAATTCTGCCCCGCTTTCAAGTCCTCTTGGCAGCCTTACTTCGGTATATTTTTGGACGATAGCTGTCATTTATAACTCTGCAGGTTTGTGAATTACAGTGCCCCTGAGCTCCTTTCTTCAACTCGCTTTCTTGTGAGCTGGCCGCAACACCGCAGGATGGCTTCAGGCCCTAATCTTGTTCCGGGACGGCACACTGAGCCTTTGGTTAATTCCTCTTCCTGGTGGGAAATGAGAGTTAAATTTGCCCGTCCAGACACCTCCAGCTAGTCTCTCATTGGTTCTCGCTATTCCTGTTCATCTTCCGCAGAAATTGCAAACTGGGCCAAACAGGAGGTTAAAGGGACTGACTCTCCAAGTCGGGAGAGTGTTAGTAAAGCGTCTGGAATGTTGCACCCGAGTACCAGGGTACGAAAACTGAGACATATTTGAACACGTCTCCCGATCACACGGTTGATCATACTCTAGGTTCCACATGCATGTTTTAGCTGAAGGAAGAATACCTTAAACCTTGGTAGTTGAAACCCGTGGAATGGGTACCATGCAATATGACTTCAAAGGGTCTTCATTTGCTCACCGAACCTCTCCAATCCTATCACTGCTGCGTTTATGCCCCTGTACACATGCTTGATTCTCTTTCGGAGACATAGCAATCCATAGGTTTTAAGATACTTACTAGTCAGGTACATTCTTAGGCATTTAATATGGGGTGTTGAGTCCATTTCGTTGAGCAAGGAGTAGCTCTTGTCTATTCCATATTTGGCTTAAGGAACTTTATCTGTGCTCATTTCAATCTCTGGATTCATGCAGCACCCCAAATCACCTTTCTCCTTAAACAAGCATAAGTTGGTTTTCTAAATTTGAGACCCTGTTCTGTTCTGTAATTCAGTTCCTGTGTAGCCAAGTTTACATTCTGTGTATTACTGATATCTTATGATGTTTCTTTTTCTGTGTGACTTATTTCAGTTAGAATCATCATACCTGAATCCACTCATTATGCTGCTACGGGCCTGATGACATAGATTTCATTGCTGAGTGATACTGCATTTTACATAAGTACCACAAGTTCTTTATCCATTTTTCACTTTCTGTGATACTGAACTTGTACGGTAAACGAGGTTCTTGTAAACAGAGGCGTCCCAAACTTTGGGATGGCTGTGTCTTTTTGATTTTAATTTCCCTAAGCTATAGGACCATAAGTGGAAGTGCCCTAGGCTCTGTTGCTTTGTTTTTTAGATGTTTCAGGAAACACCATACACTTCTCCCGAGTGTCTGTTGGCAATTTACATCCCGCCCATCAGCATAACAAGGCTCCCAGTTCTCCATGGCCTGTCCTGCCTTTCTGGATTTTACACTTTTTTCAGATGGCCCTTTTGACTGAGGGGAAGTGAGACTTCATTGTAGTGCAGATTTCCTTTGCAAGCTTGCTTGGTTGGCCAAAAAGGGCGTATGCGTTTTTTCCTGAATATATTCAGGAAAAAACGCATACGCCCTTTTTGGCCAAGTGCATCATTGTGGACGTTCTGTCTCTTTTCCTATGCTTTCAATGCAATTCCAGTCTACCTCCTGAAATCGGTTTCCTTCAATTCTGCCCCGTTTTCAAGTCCTCTTGGCAGCCTTACTTCAGTATATTTTTGGACGATAGCTGTCATTTATAACTCTGCAGGTTTGTGAATTACAGTGCCCCTGAGCTCCTTTCTTCAACTCGCTTTCTTGTGAGCAGGCCGCAACACCGCAGGATGGTTTCAGGCCCTAATCTGGTTCCGGCACGGCTCGCTGACCCTTTGGTTATTTCGTCTTCCTGGTGGGAAATGAGAGTTAAATTTGCCCGTCCAGACACATCCAGCTAGTCTCTCATTGGTTCTCCCTATTCCTGTTCATCTTCCGCAGAAATTGCAAACTGGGCCAAACAGGAGGTTAAAGGCGCTGACTCTCCAACTGGGGAGAGTGTTAGTAAAGCTTCTGGAATGTTGCACCCGAGTACCAGGGGAGGAAAACTGAGACATATTTGAACACGTCTCCCGATCACACGGTTGATCATACTCTAGGTTCCACATGCATGTTTTAGCTGAAGGAAGAATACCTTAAACCTGGGTAGTTGAAACCCGTGGAATGGGTACCATGCAATATGACTTCAAAGGGTCTTCATTTGCTCACCGAACCTCTCCAATCCTATCACTGCTGCGTTTATGCCCCTGTACACATGCTTGATTCTCTTTCGGAGACATAGCAATCCATAGGTTTTAAGATACTTACTAGTCAGGTACATTCTTAGGCGTTTAATATGGGGTGTTGAGTCCATTTCGTTGAGCAAGGAGTAGCTCTTGTCTATTCCATATTTGGCTTAAGGAACTTTATCTGTGCTCATTTCAATCTCTGGATTCATGCAGCACCCCAAATCACCTTTCCCCTTAAACAAGCATAAGTTGGTTTTCTAAATTTGAGACCCTGTTCTGTTCTGTAATTCAGTTCCTGTGTAGCCAAGTTTACATTCTGTGTATTACTGATATCTTATGATGTTTCTTTTTCTGTGTGACTTATTTCAGTTAGAATCATCATACCTGAATCCACTCATTGTGCTGCTAAGGGCCTGATGACATAGATTTCATTGCTGAGTGATATTTCTTTGTAAGTAAATACCACAACTTCTTTATCCATTTTTCACTTTCTGCAATGTGGAACTTGTACTGTAAACGAGGTTCTTGTAAACAGAGCCGTTCCAAATTTTGGGGTGGCTGTGTCTTTTTGATTTTAATTTCCCTAAGCTATAGGACCATAAGTGGAAGTGCCCTAGGCTCTGTTGCTTTGTTTTTTAGATGTTTCAGGAAACACCATACACTTGTCCCGAGTGTCTGTTGGCAATTTATATCCCGCCCATCAGCATAACAAGGCTCCCAGTTCTCCATGGCCTGTCCTGCCTTTCTGGATTTTACACTTTTTTCAGATGGCCCTTTTGACCAGGGGGAAGTGAGACTTCATTGTAGTGCAGATTTCCTTTGCAAGCTTGCTTGGTTGGCCAAAAAGGGCGTATGCGTTTTTTCCTGAATATATTCAGGAAAAAACGCATACGCCCTTTTTGGCCAAGTGCATCATTGTGGACGTTCTGCCTCTTTTCCTATGCTTTCAATGCAATTCCACTCTACCTCCTGAAATCGGTTTCCTGCAATTCTGCCCCGCTTTCAAGTCCTCTTGGCAGCCTTACTTCAGTATATTTTTGGACGATAGCTGTCATTTATAACTCTGCAGGTTTGTGAATTACAGTGCCCCTGAGCTCCTTTCTTCAACTCGCTTTCTTGTGAGCTGGCCGCAACACCGCAGGATGGCTTCAGGCCCTAATCTGGTTCCGGCACGGCACGCTGAGCCTTTGGTTATTTCCTCTTCCTGGTGGGAAATGAGAGTTAAATTTGCCCGTCCAGACACCTCCAGCTAGTCTCTCATTGGTTCTCCCTATTCCTGTTCATCTTCCGCAGAAATTGCAAACTGGGCCAAACAGGAGGTTAAAGGCGCTGACTCTCCAAGTGGGGAGAGTGTTAGTAAAGCGCCTGGAATGTTGCACCCGAGTACCAGGGGAGGAAAACTGAGACATATTTGAACACGTCTCCCTTTCACACGGTTGATCATACTCTGGGTTCCACATGCATGTTTTTGCTGAAGGAAGAATACCTTAAACCTGGAGAGTTGAGACCCGTGGAATGGGTACCATGCAATATGACTTCAAAGGGTCTTCATTTGCTCACCGAACCTCTCCAATCCTATCACTGCTGCGTTTATGCCCCTGTACACACGCTTGATTCTCTTTTGGAGACATAGCAATCCATAGGTTTTAAGATACTTACTAGTCAGGTACATTCTTAGGCGTTTAATATGGGGTGTTGAGTCCATTTCGTTGAGCAAGGAGTAGCTCTTTTCTATTCCATATTTGGCTTAAGGAACTTTATCTGTGCTCATTTCAATCTCTGGTTTTATGCAGCACCCCAACTCACCTTTCCCCTTAAGCAAGCATAAGTTGGTTTTCTAAATTTGAGACCCTGTTCTGTTTTGGAATTCAGTTCCTGTGTAGCCAAGTTTACATTCCATGTATTAGTGATATCTTATGATGTTTCTTTTTCTGTGTGACTTATTTCAGTTAGAATCATCGTACCTGAATCCACTCATTATGCTGCTACGGGCCTGATGACATAGATTTCATTGCTGAGTGATACTGCATTTTACATAAGTACCACAAGTTCTTTATCCATTTTTCACTTTCTGTGATACTGAACTTGTACGGTAAACGAGGTTCTTGTAAACAGAGGCGTCCCAAACTTTGGGGTGGCTGTGTCTTTTTGATTTTAATTTCCCTAAGCTATAGGACCATAAGTGGAAGTGCCCTAGGCTCTGTTGCTTTGTTTTTTAGATGTTTCAGGAAACACCATACACTTCTCCCGAGTGTCTGTTGGCAATTTACATCCCGCCCATCAGCATAACAAGGCTCCCAGTTCTCCATGGCCTGTCCTGCCTTTCTGGATTTTACACTTTTTTCAGATGGCCCTTTTGACCGGGGGGAAGTGAGACTTCATTGTAGTGCAGATTTCCTTTGCAAGCTTGCTTGGTTGGCCAAAAAGTGCGTATGCGTTTTTTCCTGAATATATTCAGGAAAAAACGCATACGCCCTTTTTGGCCAAGTGCATCATTGTGGACGTTCTGCCTCTTTTCCTATGCTTTCAATGCAATTCCAGTCTACCTCCTGAAATGGGTTTCCTGCAATTCTGCCCCGCTTTCAAGTCCTCTTGGCAGCCTTACTTCAGTATATTTTTGGACGATACCTGTCACTTATAACTCTGCAGGTTTGTGAATTACAGTGCCCCTGAGCTCCTTTCTTCAACTCGCTTTCTTTTGAGCTGGCCGCAATACCGCAGGATGGCTTCAGGCCCTAATCTGGTTCCGGCACGGCACGCTGAGCCTTTGGTTAATTCCTCTTCCTGGTGGGAAATGAGAGTTAAATTTGCCCGTCCAGACACCTCCAGCTAGTCTCTCATTGGTTCTCGCTATTCCTGTTCATCTTCCGCAGAAATTGCAAACTGGGCCAAACAGGAGGTTAAAGGGACTGACTCTCCAAGTCGGGAGAGTGTTAGTAAAGCGTCTGGAATGCTGCACGCGAGTACCAGGTACGAAAACTGAGACATATTTGAACACGTCTCCCGATCACATGGTTGATCATACTCTAGGTTCCACATGCATGTTTTAGCTGCAGGAAGAATACCTTAAACCTGGGTAGTTGAAACCCGTGGAATGCGTACCATGCAATATGACTTCAAAGGGTCTTCATTTGCTCACCGAACCTCTCCAATCCTATCACTGCTGCGTTTATGCCCCTGTACATATGCTTGATTCTCTTTCGGAGACATAGCAATCCCTAGGTTTTAAGATACTTACTAGTCAGGTACATTCTTAGGCGTTTAATATGGGGTGTTGAGTCCATTTCGTTGAGCAAGGAGTAGCTCTTGTCTATTCCATATTTGGCTTAAGGAGCTTTATCTGTGCTCATTTCAATCTCTGGATTCATGCAGCACCCCAAATCACCTTTCCCCTTAAGCAAGCATAAGTTGGTTTTCTAAATTTGAGACCCTGTTCTGTTCTGTAATTCAGTTCCTGTGTAGCCAAGTTTACATTCCGTGTATTACTGATATCTTATGATGTTTCTTTTTCTGTGTGACTTATTTCAGTTAGAATCATCATACCTGAATCCACTCATTGTGCTGCTAAGGGCCTGATGACATAGATTTCATTGCTGAGTGATATTTCTTTGTAAGTAAATACCACAAATTCTTTATCCATTTTTCACTTTCTGCAATGTGGAACTTGTACTGTAAACGAGGTTCTTGTAAACAGAGCCGTTCCAAATTTTGGTGTGGCTGTGTCTTTTTGATTTTAATTTCCCTAAGCTATAGGACCATAAGTGGAAGTGCCCTAGGCTCTGTTGCTTTGTTTTTTAGATGTTTCAGGAAACACCATACACTTCTCCAGAGTGTCTGTTGGCAATTTACATCCCGCCCATCAGCATAACAAGGCTCCCAGTTCTCCATGGCCTGTCCTGACTTTCTGGATTTTACACTTTTTTCAGATGGCCCTTTTGACCGGGGGGAAGTGAGACTTCATTGTAGTGCAGATTTCTTTTGCAAGCTTGCTTGGTTGGCCAAAAAGGGCGTATGCGTTTTTTCCTGAATATATTCAGGAAAAAATGCATACGCCCTTTTTGGCCAAGTGCATCATTGTGGACGTTCTGCCTCTTTTCCTATGCTTTCAATGCAATTCCAGTCTACCTCCTGAACTCGGTTTCCTGCAATTCTGCCCCGCTTTCAAGTCCTCTTGGCAGCCTTACTTCAGTATATTTTTGGACGATAGCTGTCATTTATAACTCTGCAGGTTTGTGAATTACAGTGCCCCTGAGCTCCTTTCTTCAACTCGCTTTCTTTTGACCTGGCCGCAACACCGCAGGATGGCTTCAGTCCCTAATCTGGTTCCGGCACGGCACGCTGAGCCTTTGGTTATTTCCTCTTCCTGGTGGGAAATGAGAGTTAAATTTGCCCGTCCAGACACCTCCAGCTAGTCTCTGATTGGTTCTCCCTATTCCTGTTCATCTTCCGCAGAAATTGCAAACTGGGCCAAACAGGAGGTTAAAGGCGCTGACTCTCCAAGTGGGGAGAGTGTTAGTAAAGCGTCTGGAATGTTGCACCCGAGTACCAGTGGAGGAAAACTGAGACATATTTGAACACTTCTCCCATTCACACGGTTGATCATACTCTGGGTTCCACATGCATGTTTTAGCTGAAGGATGAATACCTTAAACCTGGAGAGTTGAGACCCATGTAATGGGTACCATGCAATATGACTTCAAAGGGTCTTCATTTGCTCACCGAACCTCTCCAATCCTATCACTGCTGCGTTTATGCCCCTGTACACATGCTTGATTCTCTTCCGGAGACATAGCAATCCATAGGTTTTAAGATACTTACTAGTCAGGTACATTCTTAGGCGTTTAATATGCGGTGTTGAGTCCATTTCGTTGAGCAAGGAGTAGCTCTTGTCTATTCCATATTTGGCTTAAGGAACTTTATCTGTGCTCATTTCAATCTCTGGTTTTATGCAGCACCCCAACTCACCTTTCCCCTTAAGCAAGCATAAGTTGGTTTTCTAAATTTGAGACCCTGTTCTGTTTTGGAATTCAGTTCCTGTGTAGCCAAGTTTACATTCCGTGTATTACTGATATCTTATGATGTTTCTTTTTCTGTGTGACTTATTTCAGTTAGAATCATCATACCTGAATCCACTCATTATGCTGCTAAGGGCCTGATGACATAGATTTCATTGCTGAGTGATATTGCTTTGTAAGTAAATACCACAACTTCTTTATCCATTTTTCACTTTCTGCGATGTTGAACTTGTACTGTAAACGAGGTTCTTGTAAACAGAGGCGTCCCAAACTTTGGGGTGGCTGTGTCTTTTTGATTTTAATTTCCCTAAGCTATAGGACCATAAGTGGAAGTGCCCTAGGCTCTGTTGCTTTGTTTTTTAGATGTTTCAGGAAACACCATACACTTCTCCCGAGTGTCTGTTGGCAATTTACATCCCGCCCATCAGCATAACAAGGCTCCCAGTTCTCCATGGCCTGTCCTGCCTTTCTGGATTTTACACTTTTTTCAGATGGCCCTTTTGACCGGGGGGAAGTGAGACTTCATTGTAGTGCAGATTTCCTTTGCAAGCTTGCTTGGTTGGCCAAAAAGGGCGTATGCGTTTTTTCCTGAATATATTCAGGAAAAAACGCATACGCCCTTTTAGGCCAAGTGCATCATTGTGGACGTTCTGCCTCTTTTCCTATGCTTTCAATGCAATTCCAGTCTACCTCCTGAAATGGGTTTCCTGCAATTCTGCCCCGCTTTCAAGTCCTCTTGGCAGCCTTACTTCAGTATATTTTTGGACGATAGCTGTCATTTATAACTCTGCAGGTTTGTGAATTACAGTGCCCCTGAGCTCCTTTCTTCAACTCGCTTTCTTGTGAGCTGGCCGCAACACCGCAGGATGGCTTCAGGCCCTAATCTCGTTCCGGCACGGCACGCTGAGCCTTTGGTTATTTCCTCTTCCTGGTGGGAAATGAGAGTTAAATTTGCCCGTCCAGACACCTCCAGCTAGTCTCTGATTGGTTCTCCCTATTCCTGTTCATCTTCCGCAGAAATTGCAAACTGGGCCAAACAGGAGGTTAAAGAGACTGACTCTCCAAGTGGGGAGAGTGTTAGTAAAGCGTCTGGAATGTTGCACCCGAGTTCCAGGGGAGGAAAACTGAGACATATTTGAACACGTCTACTGTTCACACGGTTGATCATACTCTGGGTTCCACATGCATGTTTTAGCTGAAGGAAGAATACCTTAAACCTGGAGAGTTGAGACCCGTGGAATGGGTATCATGCAATATGACTTCAAAGGGTCTTCATTTGCTCACCGAACCTCTCCAATCCTATCACTGCTGCGTTTATGCCCCTGTACACACGCTTGATTCTCTTTTGGAGACATAGCAATCCATAGGTTTTAAGATACTTACTAGTCAGGTACATTCTTAGGCATTTAATATGGTGTGTTGTGTCCATTTCATTGAGCAAGGAGTAGCTCTTGTCTATTCCATATTTGGCTTAAGGAACTTTATCTGTGCTCATTTCAATCTCTGGTTTTATGCAGCACCCCAACTCACCTTTCCCCTTAAGCAAGAATATGTTGGTTTTCTAAATTTGAGACCCTGTTCTGTTCTGTAATTCAGTTCCTGTGTAGCCAAGTTTACATTCCGTGTATTACTGATATCTTATGATGTTTCTTTTTCTGTGTGACTTATTTCAGTTAGAATCATCGTACCTGAATCCATTCATTATGCTGCTACGGGCCTGATGACATAGATTTCATTGCTGAGTGATACTGCATTGTATGTAAGTACCACAAGTTCTTTATCCATTTTTCACTTTCTGTGATACTGAACTTGTATGGTAAACGAGGTTCTTGTAAACAGAGGCGTCCCAAATTTTGGGGTGGCTGTGTCTTTTTGATTTTAATTTCCCTAAGCTATAGGACCATAAGTAGAAGTGCCCTAGGCTCTGTTGCTTTGTTTTTTAGATGTTTCAGGAAACACCATACACTTCTCCGGAGTGTCTGTTGGCAATTTACATCCCTCCCATCAGCATAACAATGCTCCCAGTTCTCCATGGCCTGTCCTGCCTTTCTGGATTTTACACTTTTTTCAGATGGTCCTTTTGACCGGGGGGAAGTGAGACTTCATTGTAGTGCAGATTTCGTTTGCAAGCTTGCTTGGTTGGCCAAAAAGGGCGTATGCGTTTTTTCCTGAATATATTCAGGAAAAAACGCATACGCCCTTTATGGCCAAGTGCATCATTGTGGACGTTCTGCCTCTTTTCCTATGCTTTCAATGCAATTCCAGTCTACCTCCTGAAATCGGTTTCCTGCAATTCTGCCCCGCTTTCAAGTCCTCTTGGCAGCCTTACTTCAGTATATTTTTGGACGATAGCTGTCATTTATAACTCTGCAGGTTTGTGAATTACAGTGCCCCTGAGCTCCTTTCTTCAACTCGCTTTCTTTTGAGCTGGCCGCAACACCACAGGATGGCTTCAGGCCCTAATCTGGTTCCGGCATGGCACGCTGAGCCTTTGGTTATTTCCTCTTCCTGGTGGGAAATGAGAGTTAAATTTTCCCGTCCAGACACCTCCAGCTACTCTCTCATTGGTTCTCGCTATTCCTGTTCATCTTCCGCAGAAATTGCAAACTGGGCCAAACAGGAGGTTAAAGGCGCTGACTCTCCAAGTCGGGAGAGTGTTAGTAAAGCGTCTGGAATGTTGCACCCGAGTACCAGGGTACAAAAACTGAGACATATTTGAACACGTCTCCCGTTCACATGGTTGATCATACTCTGGGTTCCACATGCATGTTTTAGCTGAAGGAAGAATACCTTAAACCTGGAGAGTTGAGACCCGTGGAATGGGTACCATGCAATATGTCTTCAAAGGGTCTTCATTTGCTCACCGAACCTCTCCAATCCTATCACTGCTGCGTTTATGCCCCTGTACACATGCTTGATTCTCTTTTGGAGACATAGCATTCCATAGGTTTTAAGATACTTACTAGTCAGGTACATTCTTAGGCGTTTAATATGCGGTGTTGAGTCCATTTCGTTGAGCAAGGAGTAGCTCTTGTCTATTCCATATTTGGCTTAAGGAACTTTATCTGTGCTCATTTCAATCTCTGGTTTTATGCAGCACCCCAACTCACCTTTCCCCTTAAGCAAGCATAAGTTGGTTTTCTAAATTTGAGACCCTGTTCTGTTCTGTAATTCAGTTCCTGTGTAGCCAAGTTTACATTCCGTGTATTACTGATATCTTATGATGTTTCTTTTTCTGTGTGACTTATTTCAGTTAGAATCATCATACCTGAATCCACTCATTGTGCTGCTAAGGGCCTGATGACATAGATTTCATTGCTGAGTGATATTGCTTTGTAAGTAAATACCACAACTTCTTTATCCATTTTTCACTTTCTGTGATACTGAACTTCTACGGTAAACGAGGTTCTTGTAAACAGAGGCATGCCAAATTTTGAGGTGGCTGTGTCTTTTTGATTTTAATTTCCCTAAACTATAGGACCATAAGTGGAAGTGCCCTAGGCTCTGTTGCTTTGTTTTTTAGATGTTTCAGGAAACACCATACACTTCTCCCGAGTGTCTGTTGGCAATTTACATCCCGCCCATCAGCATAACAAGGCTCCCAGTTCTCCATGGCCTGTCCTGCCTTTCTGGATTTTACACTTTTTTCAGATGGCCCTTTTGACCGGGGGGAAGTGAGACTTCATTGTAGTGCAGATTTCCTTTGCAAGCTTGCTTGGTTGGCCAAAAAGGGCGTATGCGTTTTTTCCTGAATATATTCAGGAAAAAACGCATACGCCCTTTTTGGCCAAGTGCATCATTGTGGACGTTCTGCCTCTTTTCCTATGCTTTCAATGCAATTCCAGTCTACCTCCTGAAATCGGTTTCCTGCAATTCTGCCCCGCTTTCAAGTCCTCTTGGCAGCCTTACTTCAGTATATTTTTGGACGATAGCTGTCATTTATAACTCTGCAGGTTTGTGAATTACAGTGCCCCTGAGCTCCTTTCTTCAACTCGCTTTCTTGTGAGCTGGCCGCAACACCGCAGGATGGCTTCAGGCCCTAATCTGATTCCGGCACGGCACGCTGAGCCTTTGGTTAATTCCTCTTCCTGGTGGGAAATGAGAGTTAAATTTGCCCGTCCAGACACCTCCAGCTAGTCTCTCATTGGTTCTCGCTATTCCTGTTCATCTTCCGCAGAAATTGCAAACTGGGCCAAACAGGAGGTTAAAGGGACTGACTCTCCAAGTCGGGAGAGTGTTAGTAAAGCGTCTGGAATGTTGCACCCGAGTACCAGGGGAGGAAAACTGAGACATATTTGAACACATCTCCCGTTCACACGGTTGATCATACTCTGGGTTCCACATGCATGTTTTAGCTGAAGGAAGAATACCTTAAACCTGGAGAGTTGAGACCCTTGGAATGGGTACCATGCAATATGACTTCAAAGGGTCTTCATTTTCTCACCGAACCTCTCCAATCCTATCACTGCTGCGTTTATGCCCCTGTACACACGCTTGATTCTCTTTTGGAGACATAGCAATCCATAGGTTTTAAGATACTTACTAGTCAGGTACATTCTTAGGCGTTTAATATGGGGTGTTGAGTCCATTTCGTTGAGCAAGGAGTAGCTCTTGTCTATTCCATATTTGGCTTAAGGAACTTTATCTGTGCTCATTTCAATCTCTGGTTTTATGCAGCACCCCAACTCACCTTTCCCCTTAAGCAAGCATAAGTTGGTTTTCTAAATTTGAGACCCTCTTCTGTTTTGGAATTCAGTTCCTGTGTAGCCAAGTTTACATTCTGTGTATTACTGATATCTTATGATGTTTCTTTTTCTGTGTGACTTATTTCAGTTAGAATCATCGTACCTGAATCCACTCATTATGCTGCTACGGGCCTGATGACATAGATTTCATTGCTGAGTGATACTGCATTGTACATAAGTACCACAAGTTCTTTATCCATTTTTCACTTTCTGTGATACTGAACTTGTACGGTAAAGGAGGTTCTTGTAAACAGAGGCGTCCCAAACTTTGGGGTGGCTGTGTCTTTTTGATTTTAATTTCCCTAAGCTATAGGACCATAAGTGGAAGTGCCCTAGGCTCTGTTGCTTTGTTTTTTAGATGTTTCAGGAAACACCATACACTTCTCCCAAGTTTCTGTTGGCAATATACATCCCGCCCATCAGCATAACAAGGCTCCTAGTTCTCCATGGCCTGTCCTGCCTTTCTGGAATTTACACTTTTTTCAGATGGCCCTTTTGACCGGGGGGAAGTGAGACTTCATTGTAGTGCAGATTTCCTTTGCAAGCTTGCTTGGTTGGCCAAAAAGGGCGTATGCGTTTTTTCCTGAATATATTCAGGAAAAAACGCATACGCCCTTTTTGGCCAAGTGCATCATTGTGGACGTTCTGCCTCTTTTCCTATGTTTTCAATGCAATTCCAGTCTACCTCCTGAAATCGGTTTCCTGCAATTCTGCCCCGCTTTCAAGTCCTCTTGGCAGCCTTACTTCAGTATATTTTTGGACGATAGCTGTCATTTATAACTCTGCAGGTTTGTGAATTACAGTGCCCCTGAGCTCCTTTCTTCAACTCGCATTCTTGTGACCTGGCTGCAACACCGCAGCATGGCTTCAGGCCCTAATCTGGTTCCGGCACGGCACGCTGAGCCTTTGGTTATTTCCTCTTCCTGGTGGGAAATGAGAGTTAAATTTGCCCGTCCAGACACCTCCAGCTAGTCTCTCATTGGTTCTCGCTATTCCTGTTCATCTTCCGCAGAAATTGCAAACTGGGCCAAACAGGAGGTTAAAGGCGCTGACTCTCCAAGTCGGGAGAGTGTTAGTAAAGCGTCTGGAATGTTGCACCCGAGTACCAGGGGAGGAAAACTGAGACATACTTGAACACATCTCCCGTTCACACGGTTGATCATACTCTGGGTTCCACATGCATGTTTTAGCTGAAGGAAGAATAACTTAAACCTGGAGAGTTGAGACCCGTGTAATGGGTACCATGCAATATGACTTCAAAGGGTATTCATTTGCTCACCGAACCTCTCCAATCCTGTCACAGCTGTGTTTATGCCCCTGTACACACGCTTGATTCTCTTTTGGAGACATAGCAATCCATAGGTTTTAAGATACTTACTAGTCAGGTACATTTTTAGGCGTTTAATATGGGGTGTTGAGGCCATATCGTTGAGCAAGGAGTAGCTCTTGTCTATTCCATATTTGGCTTAAGGAACTTTATCTGTGCTCATTTCAATCTCTGGTTTTATGCAGCACCCCAACTCACCTTTCCCCTTAAGCAAGCATAAGTTGGTTTTCTAAATTTGAGACCCTGTTCTGTTCTGTAATTCAGTTCCTGTGTAGCCAAGTTTACTTTCCGTGTATTACTGATATCTTATGATGTTTCTTTTTCTGTGTGACTTATTTCAGTTAGAATCATCGTACCTGAATCCACTCATTATGCTGCTCCGGGCCTGATGACATAGATTTCATTGCTGAGTGATACTGCATTGTACGTAAGTACCACAAGTTCTTTATCCATTTTTCACTTTCTGTGATACTGAACTTGTACGGTAAATGAGGTTCTTGTAAACAGAGGTGTCCCAAACTTTGGGGTGGCTGTGTCTTTTTGATTTTAATTTCCCTAAGCTATAGGACCATAAGTGGAAGTGCCCTAGGCTCTGTTGCTTTGTTTTTTAGATGTTTCAGGAAACACCATACACTTCTCCCGAGTGTCTGTTGGCAATTTACATCCCGCCCATCAGCATAACAAGGCTCCCAGTTCTCCATGGCCTGTCCTGCCTTTCTGGATTTTACACTTTTTTCAGATGGCCCTTTTGACTGAGGGGAAGTGAGACTTCATTATAGTGCAGATTTCCTTTGCAAGCTTGCTTGGTTGGCCAAAAAGGGCGTATGCGTTTTTTCCTGAATATATTCAGGAAAAAACGCATACGCCCTTTTTGGCCAAGTGCATCATTGTGGACATTCTGCCTCTTTTCCTATGCTTTCAATGCAATTCCAGTTTACCTCCTGAAATCGGTTTCCTGCAATTCTGCCCCGCTTTCAAGTCCTCTTGGCAGCCTTACTTCAGTATATTTTTGGACGATAGCTGTCATTTATAACTCTGCAGGTTTGTGAATTACAGTGCCCCTGAGCTCCTTTCTTCAACTCGCTTTCTTGTGAGCTGGCCGCAACACCGCAGGATGGCTTCAGGCCCTAATCTGGTACCGGCACGGCACGCTGAGCCTTTGGTTATTTCCTCTTCCTGGTGGGAAATGAGAGTTAAATTTGCCCGTCCAGACACCTCCAGCTAGTCTCTCATTGGTTCTCCCTATTCCTGTTCATCATCCGCAGAAATTGCAAACTGGGCCAAACAGGAGGTTAAAGGCTCTGACTCTCCAAGTGGGGAGAGTGTTAGTAAAGCGTCTGGAATGTTGCACCCGAGTACCAGGGGAGGAAAACTGAGACATATTTGAACACGTCTCCCGTTCACACGGTTGATCATACTCTGGGTTCCACATGCATGTTTTAGCTGAAGGAAGAATACCTTAAACCTGGAGAGTTGAGACCCGTGGAATGGGTACCATGCAATATGACTTCAAAGGGTCTTCATTTGCTCACCGAACCTCTCCAATCCTATCACTGCTGCGTTTATGCCCCTGTACACACGCTTGATTCTCTTTTGGAGACATAGCAATCCATAGGTTTTAAGATACTTACTAGTCAGGTACATTCTTAGGCGTTTAATATGGGGTGTTGAGTCCATTTCGTTGAGCAAGGAGTAGCTCTTGTCTATTCCATATTTGGCTTAAGGAACTTTATCTGTGCTCATTTCAATCTCTGGTTTTATGCAGCACCCCAACTCACCTTTCCCCTTAAGCAAGCATAAGTTGGTTTTCTAAATTTGAGACCCTCTTCTGTTTTGGAATTCATTTCCTGTGTAACCAAGTTTACATTCTGTGTATTACTGATATCTTATGATGTTTCTTTTTCTGTGTGACTTATTTCAGTTAGAATCATCGTACCTGAATCCACTCATTATGCTGCTACGGCCCTGATGACATAGATTTCATTGCTGAGTGATACTGCATTGTACATAAGTACCACAAGTTCTTTATCCATTTTTCACTATCTGTGATACTGAACTTGTACGGTAAAGGAGGTTCTTGTAAACAGAGGCGTCCCAAACTTTGGGGTGGCTGTGTCTTTTTGATTTTAATTTCCCTAAGCTATAGGACCATAAGTGGAAGTGCCCTAGGCTCTGTTGCTTTGTTTTTTAGATGTTTCAGGAAACACCATACACTTCTCTCAAGTTTCTGTTGGCAATTTACATCCCGCCCATCAGTATAACAAGGCTCCCAGTTCTCCATGGCCTGTCCTGCCTTTCTGGATTTTACACTTTTTTCAGATGGCCCTTTTGACCGGGGGGAAGTGAGACTTCATTGTAGTGCAGATTTCCTTTGCAAGCTTGCTTGGTTGGCCAAAAAGGGCGTATGCGTTTTTTCCTGAATATATTCAGGAAAAAACGCATACGCCCTTTTTGGCCAAGTGCATCATTGTGGACGTTCTGCCTCTTTTCCTATGCTTTCAATGCAATTCCAGTCTACCTCCTGAAATCGGTTTCCTGCAATTCTGCCCCGCTTTCAAGTCCTCTTGGCAGCCTTACTTCAGTATATTTTTGGACGATAGCTGTCATTGATAACTCTGCAGGTTTGTGAATTACAGTGCCCCTGAGCTCCTTTCTTCAACTCGCATTCTTGTGACCTGGCCGCAACACCGCAGCATGGCTTCAGGCCCTAATCTGGTTCCGGCATGGCACGCTGAGCCTTTGGTTATTTCCTCTTCCTGGTGGGAAATGAGAGTTAAATTTGCCCGTCCAGACACCTCCAGCTAGTGTCTCATTTGTTCTCGCTATTCCTGTTCATCTTCCGCAGAAATTGCAAACTGGGCCAAACAGGAGGTTAAAGGGACTGACTCTCCAAGTGGGGAGAGTGTTAGTAAAGCGTCTGGAATGCTGCACCCGAGTACCAGGGTACGAAAACTGAGACATATTTGAACACGTCACCCGATCACATGGTTGATCATACTCTAGGTTCCACATGCATGTTTTAGCTGAAGGAAGAATACCTTAAACCTGGGTAGTTGAAACCCGTGAAATGGGTACCATGCAATATGACTTTAAAGAGTCTTCATTTGCTCACCAAACCTCTTCCAATCCTATCACTGCTGCGTTTATGCCCCTGTACACATGCTTGATTCTCTTTCGGAGACATAGCAATCCATAGGTTTTAAGATATTACTAGTCAGGTACATTCTTAGGCGTTTAATATGGGGTGTTGAGTCCATTTCATTGAGCAAGGAGTAGCTCTTGTCTATTCTATATTTGGCTTAAGGAACTTTATCTGTGCTCATTTCAATCTCTGGTTTTATGCAGCACCCCAACTCACCTTTCCCCTTAAGCAAGCATAAGTTGGTTTTCTAATTTGAGACCCTGTTCTGTTCTGTAATTCAGTTCCTGTGTAGCCAAGTTTACATTCCGTGTATTACTGATATCTTATGATGTTTCTTTTTCTGTGTGACTTATTTCAGTTAGAATCATCATACCTGAATCCACTCATTGTGCTGCTAAGGGCCTGATGACATAGATTTCATTGCTGAGTGATATTGCTTTGTAAGTAAATACCACAACATCTTTATCCATTTTTCACTTTCTGCAATGTTGAACTTGTACTGTAAACGAGGTTCTTGTAAACAGAGCCGTTCCATACTTTGGGGTGGCTGTGTCTTTTTGATTTTAATTTCCCTAAGCTATAGGACCATAAGTGGAAGTGCCCTAGGCTCTGTTGCTTTGTTTTTTAGATGTTTCAGGAAACACCATACACTTCTCCCGAGTGTCTGTTGGCAATTTACATCCCGCCCATCAGCATAACAAGGCTCCCAGTTCTCCATGGCCTGTCCTGCCTTTCTGGATTTTACACTTTTTTCAGATGGCCCTTTTGACCGGGGGGAAGTGAGACTTCATTGTAGTGCAGATTTCCTTTGCAAGCTTGCTTGGTTGGCCAAAAAGGGCGTATGCGTTTTTTCCTGAATATATTCAGGAAAAAACGCATACGCCCTTTTTGGCCAAGTGCATCATTGTGGACGTTCTGCCTCTTTTTCTATGCTTTCAATGCAATTCCAGTCTACCTCCTGAAATCGGTTTCCTGCAATTCTGCCCCGCTTTCAAGTCCTCTTGGCAGCCTTACTTCAGTATATTTTTGGACGATAGCTGTCATTTATAACTCTGCAGGTTTGTGAATTACAGTGCCCCTGAGCTCCTTTCTTCAACTCGCTTTCTTGTGAGCTGGCCGCAAAACCGCAGGATGGCTTCAGGCCCTAATCTGGTTCCGGCACGGCACGCTGAGCCTTTGGTTATTTCCTCTTCCTGGTGGGAAATGAGAGTTAAATTTGCCCGTCCAGACACCTCCAGCTAGTCTCTCATTGGTTCTCGCTATTCCTGTTCATCTTGCGCAGAAATTGCAAACTGGGCCAAACAGGAGGTTAAAGGCGCTGACTCTCCAAGTGGGGAGAGTGTTAGTAAAGCGTCTGGAATGTTGCACCCGAGTACCAGGGGAGGAAAACTGAGACATATTTGAACACGTCTCC
This sequence comes from Pseudorca crassidens, assembly GCF_039906515.1. Taxonomy (NCBI): domain Eukaryota; kingdom Metazoa; phylum Chordata; class Mammalia; order Artiodactyla; family Delphinidae; genus Pseudorca; species Pseudorca crassidens. The sequence continues at coordinate 1,542,902 of NW_027136321.1, forward strand.
CGTTCACACGGTTGATCATACTCTGGGTTCCACATGCATGTTTTTGCTGAAGGAAGAATACCTTAAACCTGGAGAGTTGAGACCCGTGGAATGGGTACCATGCAATATGACTTCAAAGGGTCTTCATTTGCTCAGCGAACCGCTCCAATCCTATCACTGCTGCGTTTATGCCCCTCTACACACGCTTGTTTCTCTTTTGGAGACATAGCAATCCATAGGTTTTAAGATACTTACTAGTCAGGTACATTCTTAGGCGTTTAATATGGGGTGTTGAGTCCATTTCGTTGAGCAAGGAGTAGCTCTTTTCTATTCCATATTTGGCTTAAGGAACTTTATCTGTGCTCATTTCAATCTCTGGTTTTATGCAGCACCCCAACTCACCTTTCCCCTTAAGCAAGCATAAGTTGGTTTTCTAAATTTGAGACCCTCTTCTGTTTTGGAATTCATTTCCTGTGTAGCCAAGTTTACATTCTGTGTATTACTGATATCTTATGATGTTTCTTTTTCTGTGTGACTTATTTCAGTTAGAATCATCGTACCTGAATCCACTCATTATGCTGCTAAGGGTCTGATGACATAGATTTCATTGCTGAGTGATACTGCATTGTACATAAGTACCACAAGTTCTTTATCCATTTTTCACTTTCTGTGATACTGAACTTGTACGGTAAACGAGGTTCTTGTAAACAGAGGCGTCCCAAACTTTGGGGTGGCTGTGTCTTTTTGATTTTAATTTCCCTAAGCTATAGGACCATAAGTGGAAGTGCCCTAGGCTCTGTTGCTTTGTTTTTTAGATGTTTCAGGAAACACCATACACTTCTCCCGAGTGTCTGTTGGCAATTTACATCCCGCCCATCAGCATAACAAGGCTCCCAGTTCTCCATGGCCTGTCCTGCCTTTCTGGATTTTACACTTTTTTCAGATGGTCCTTTTGACCGGGGGGAAGTGAGACTTCATTGTAGTGCAGATTTCGTTTGCAAGCTTGCTTGGTTGGCCAAAAAGGGCGTATGCGTTTTTTCCTGAATATATTCAGGAAAAAACGCATACGCCCTTTATGGCCAAGTGCATCATTGTGGACGTTCTGCCTCTTTTCCTATGCTTTCAATGCAATTCCAGTCTACCTCCTGAAATCGGTTTCCTGCAATTCTGCCCCGCTTTCAAGTCCTCTTGGCAGCCTTACTTCAGTATATTTTTGGACGATAGCTGTCATTTATAACTCTGCAGGTTTGTGAATTACAGTGCCCCTGAGCTCCTTTCTTCAACTCGCTTTCTTTTGAGCTGGCCGCAACACCGCAGGATGGCTTCAGGCCCTAATCTGTTTCCGGCATGGCACGCTGAGCCTTTGGTTATTTCCTCTTCCTGGTGGGAAATGAGAGTTAAATTTTCCCGTCCAGACACCTCCAGCTAGTCTCTCATTGGTTCTCGCTATTCCTGTTCATCTTCCGCAGAAATTGCAAACTGGGCCAAACAGGAGGTTAAAGGGACTGACTCTCCAAGTCGGGAGAGTGTTAGTAAAGCGTCTGGAATGTTGCACCCGAGTACCAGGGTACAAAAACTGAGACATATTTGAACACGTCTCCCGTTCACACGGTTGATCATACTCTGGGTTCCACATGCATGTTTTAGCTGAAGGAAGAATACCTTAAACCTGGAGAGTTGAGACCCATGGAATGGGTACCATGCAATATGACTTCAAAGGGTCTTCATTTGCTCACCGAACCTCTCCAATCCTATCACTGCTGCGTTTATGCCCCTGTACACATGCTTGATTCTCTTTCAGAGACATAGCAATCCATAGGTTTTGAGATACTTACTAGTCAGGTACATTCTTAGGCGTTTAATATGGGGTGTTGAGTCCATTTCGTTGATAAAGGAGTAGCTCTTGTCTATTCCATATTTGGCTTAAGGAAATTTATCTGTGCTCATTTCAATCTCTGGTTTTATGCAGCACCCCAACTCACCTTTCCCCTTAAGCAAGCATAAGTTCGTTTTCTAAATTTGAGACCCTGTTCTGTTTTGGAATTCAGTTCCTGTGTAGCCAAGTTTACATTCCGTGTATTACTGATATCTTATGATGTTTCTTTTTCTGTGTGACTTATTTCAGTTAGAATCATCGTACCTGAATCCACTCATTATGCTGCTACGAGCCTGATGACATAGATTTCATTGCTGAGTGATACTGCATTGTACGTAAGTACCACAAGTTCTTTATCCATTTTTCACTTTCTGTGATGTTGAACTTGTACGGTAAAGGAGGTTCTTGTAAACAGAGGCGTCCCAAACTTTGGGGTGGCTGTGTCTTTTTGATTTTAATTTCCGTAAGCTATAGGACCATAAGTGGAAGTGCCCTAGGCTCTGTTGCTTTGTTTTTTAGATGTTTCAGGAAACACCATACACTTCTCCCGAGTGTCTGTTGGCAATTTACATCCCGCCCATCAGCATAACAAGGCTCCCAGTTCTCCATGGCCTGTCCTGCCTTTCTGGATTTTACACTTTTTTCAGATGGCCCTTTTGACCGGGGGGAAGTGAGACTTCATTGTAGTGCAGATTTCCTTTGCAAGCTTGCTTGGTTGGCCAAAAAGGGCGTATGCGTTTTTTCCTGAATATATTCAGGAAAAAACGCATACGCCCTTTTTGGCCAAGTGCATCATTGTGGACGTTCTGCCTCTTTTTCTATGCTTTCAATGCAATTCCAGTCTACCTCCTGAAATCGGTTTCCTGCAATTCTGCCCCGCTTTCAAGTCCTCTTGGCAGCCTTACTTCAGTATATTTTTGGACGATAGCTGTCATTTATAACTCTGCAGGTTTGTGAATTACAGTGCCCCTGAGCTCCTTTCTTCAACTCGCTTTCTTGTGAGCTGGCCGCAAAACCGCAGGATGGCTTCAGGCCCTAATCTGGTTCCGGCACGGCACGCTGAGCCTTTGGTTATTTCCTCTTCCTGGTGGGAAATGAGAGTTAAATTTGCCCGTCCAGACACCTCCAGCTAGTCTCTCATTGGTTCTCGCTATTCCTGTTCATCTTGCGCAGAAATTGCAAACTGGGCCAAACAGGAGGTTAAAGGCGCTGACTCTCCAAGTGGGGAGAGTGTTAGTAAAGCGTCTGGAATGTTGCACCCGAGTACCAGGGGAGGAAAACTGAGACATATTTGAACACGTCTCCCGTTCACACGGTTGATCATACTCTGGGTTCCACATGCATGTTTTTGCTGAAGGAAGAATACCTTAAACCTGGAGAGTTGAGACCCGTGGAATGGGTACCATGCAATATGACTTCAAAGGGTCTTCATTTGCTCACCGAACCTCTCCAATCCTATCACTGCTGCGTTTATGCCCCTGTACACACGCTTGATTCTCTTTTGGAGACATAGCAATCCATAGGTTTTAAGATACTTACTAGTCAGGTACATTCTTAGGCGTTTAATATGGGGTGTTGAGTCCATTTCGTTGAGCAAGGAGTAGCTCTTTTCTATTCCATATTTGGCTTAAGGAACTTTATCTGTGCTCATTTCAATCTCTGGTTTTATGCAGCACCCCAACTCACCTTTCCCCTTAAGCAAGCATAAGTTGGTTTTCTAAATTTGAGACCCTCTTCTGTTTTGGAATTCATTTCCTGTGTAGCCAAGTTTACATTCTGTGTATTACTGATATCTTATGATGTTTCTTTTTCTGTGTGACTTATTTCAGTTAGAATCATCGTACCTGAATCCACTCATTATGCTGCTAAGGGCCTGATGACATAGATTTCATTGCTGAGTGATACTGCATTGTACATAAGTACCACAAATTCTTTATCCATTTTTCACTTTCTGTGATACTGAACTTGTACGGTAAACGAGGTTCTTGTAAACAGAGGTGTCCCAAACTTTGGGGTGGCTGTGTCTTTTTGATTTTAATTTCCCTAAGCTATAGGACCATAAGTGGAAGTGCCCTAGGCTCTGTTGCTTTGTTTTTTAGATGTTTCAGGAAACACCATACACTTCTCCCGAGTGTCTGTTGGCAATTTACATCCCGCCCATCAGCATAACAAGGCTCCCAGTTCTCCATGGCCTGTCCTGCCTTTCTGGATTTTACACTTTTTTCAGATGGTCCTTTTGACCGGGGGGAAGTGAGACTTCATTGTAGTGCAGATTTCGTTTGCAAGCTTGCTTGGTTGGCCAAAAAGGGCGTATGCGTTTTTTCCTGAATATATTCAGGAAAAAACGCATACGCCCTTTATGGCCAAGTGCATCATTGTGGACGTTCTGCCTCTTTTCCTATGCTTTCAATGCAATTCCAGTCTACCTCCTGAAATCGGTTTCCTGCAATTCTGCCCCGCTTTCAAGTCCTCTTGGCAGCCTTACTTCAGTATATTTTTGGACGATAGCTGTCATTTATAACTCTGCAGGTTTGTGAATTACAGTGCCCCTGAGCTCCTTTCTTCAACTCGCTTTCTTTTGAGCTGGCCGCAACACCGCAGGATGGCTTCAGGCCCTAATCTGGTTCCGGCATGGCACGCTGAGCCTTTGGTTATTTCCTCTTCCTGGTGGGAAATGAGAGTTAAATTTTCCCGTCCAGACACCTCCAGCTAGTCTCTCATTGGTTCTCGCTATTCCTGTTCATCTTCCGCAGAAATTGCAAACTGGGCCAAACAGGAGGTTAAAGGGACTGACTCTCCAAGTCGGGAGAGTGTTAGTAAAGCGTCTGGAATGTTGCACCCGAGTACCAGGGTACAAAAACTGAGACATATTTGAACACGTCTCCCGTTCACACGGTTGATCATACTCTGGGTTCCACATGCATGTTTTAGCTGAAGGAAGAATACCTTAAACCTGGAGAGTTGAGACCCATGGAATGGGTACCATGCAATATGACTTCAAAGGGTCTTCATTTGCTCACCGAACCTCTCCAATCCTATCACTGCTGCGTTTATGCCCCTGTACACATGCTTGATTCTCTTTCAGAGACATAGCAATCCATAGGTTTTGAGATACTTACTAGTCAGGTACATTCTTAGGCGTTTAATATGGGGTGTTGAGTCCATTTCGTTGATAAAGGAGTAGCTCTTGTCTATTCCATATTTGGCTTAAGGAAATTTATCTGTGCTCATTTCAATCTCTGGTTTTATGCAGCACCCCAACTCACCTTTCCCCTTAAGCAAGCATAAGTTCGTTTTCTAAATTTGAGACCCTGTTCTGTTTTGGAATTCAGTTCCTGTGTAGCCAAGTTTACATTCCGTGTATTACTGATATCTTATGATGTTTCTTTTTCTGTGTGACTTATTTCAGTTAGAATCATCGTACCTGAATCCACTCATTATGCTGCTACGAGCCTGATGACATAGATTTCATTGCTGAGTGATATTGCATTGTACGTAAGTACCACAAGTTCTTTATCCATTTTTCACTTTCTGTGATGTTGAACTTGTACGGTAAAGGAGGTTCTTGTAAACAGAGGCGTCCCAAACTTTGGGGTGGCTGTGTCTTTTTGATTTTAATTTCCGTAAGCTATAGGACCATAAGTGGAAGTGCCCTAGGCTCTGTTGCTTTGTTTTTTAGATGTTTCAGGAAACACCATACACTTCTCCCGAGTGTCTGTTGGCAATTTACATCCCGCCCATCAGCATAACAAGGCTCCCAGTTCTCCATGGCCTGTCCTGCCTTTCTGGATTTTACACTTTTTTCAGATGGCCCTTTTGACCGGGGGGATGTGAGACTTCATTGTAGTGCAGATTTCCTTTGCAAGCTTGCTTGGTTGGCCAAAAAGTGCGTATGCGTTTTTTCCTGAATATATTCAGGAAAAAAACGCATACGCCCTTTTTGGCCAAGTGCATCATTGTGGACGTTCTGCCTCTTTTCCTATGCTTTCAATGCAATTCCAGTCTACCTCCTGAAATCGGTTTCCTGCAATTCTGCCCCGCTTTCAAGTCCTCTTGGCAGCCTTACTTCAGTATATTTTTGGACGATAGCTGTCATTTATAACTCTGCAGGTTTGTGAATTACAGTGCCCCTGAGCTCCTTTCTTCAACTCGCTTTCTTGTGACCTGGCCGCAACACCGCAGGATGGCTTCCGGCCCTAATCTCATTCCGGCACGGCACGCTGAGCCTTTGGGTAATTCCTCTTCCTGGTGGGAAATGAGAGTTAAATTTTCCCGTCCAGACACCTCCAGCTAGTCTCTCATTGGTTCTCGCTATTCCTGTTCATCTTCCGCAGAAATTGCAAACTGGGCCAAACAGGAGGTTAAAGGGACTGACTCTCCAAGTCGGGAGAGTGTTAGTAAAGCGTCTGGAATGTTGCACCCGAGTACCAGGGGAGGAAAACTGAGACATATTTGAACACATCTCCCGTTCACACGGTTGATCATACTCTGGGTTCCACATGCATGTTTTAGCTGAAGGAAGAATACCTTAAACCTGGAGAGTTGAGACCCGTGGAATGGGTACCATGCAATATGACTTCAAAGGGTCTTCATTTTCTCACCGAACCTCTCCAATCCTATCACTGCTGCGTTTATGCCCCTGTACACACGCTTGATTCTCTTTTGGAGACATAGCAATCCATAGGTTTTAAGATACTTACTAGTCAGGTACATTCTTAGGCGTTTAATATGGGGTGTTGAGTCCATTTCGTTGAGCAAGGAGTAGCTCTTGTCTATTCCATATTTGGCTTAAGGAACTTTATCTGTGCTCATTTCAATCTCTGGTTTTATGCAGCACCCCAACTCACCTTTCCCCTTAAGCAAGCATAAGTTGGTTTTCTAAATTTGAGACCCTCTTCTGTTTTGGAATTCAGTTCCTGTGTAGCCAAGTTTACATTCTGTGTATTACTGATATCTTATGATGTTTCTTTTTCTGTGTGACTTATTTCAGTTAGAATCATCGTACCTGAATCCACTCATTATGCTGCTACGGGCCTGATGACATAGATTTCATTGCTGAGTGATACTGCATTGTACATAAGTACCACAAGTTCTTTATCCATTTTTCACTTTCTGTGATACTGAACTTGTACGGTAAAGGTGGTTCTTGTAAACAGAGGCGTCCCAAACTTTGGGGTGGCTGTGTCTTTTTGATTTTAATTTCCGTAAGCTATAGGACCATAAGTGGAAGTGCCCTAGGCTCTGTTGCTTTGTTTTTTAGATGTTTCAGGAAACACCATACACTTCTCCCAATTTTCTGTTGGCAATATACATACCGCCCATCAGCATAACAAGGCTCCTAGTTCTCCATGGCCTGTCCTGCCTTTCTGGATTTTACACTTTTTTCAGATGGCCCTTTTGACCGGGGGGAAGTGAGACTTCATTGTAGTGCAGATTTCCTTTGCAAGCTTGCTTGGTTGGCCAAAAAGGGCGTATGCGTTTTTTCCTGAATATATTCAGGAAAAAACGCATACGCCCTTTTTGGCCAAGTGCATCATTGTGGACGTTCTGCCTCTTTTCCTATGGTTTCAATGCAATTCCAGTCTACCTCCTGAAATCGGTTTCCTGCAATTCTGCCCCGCTTTCAAGTCCTCTTGGCAGCCTTACTTCAGTATATTTTTGGATGATAGCTGTCATTTATAACTCTGCAGGTTTGTGAATTACAGTGCCCCTGAGCTCCTTTCTTCAACTCGCATTCTTGTGACCTGGCTGTAACACCGCAACATGGCTTCAGGCCCTAATCTGGTTCCGGCATGGCACGCTGAGCCTTTGGTTAATTCCTCTTCCTGGTGGGAAATGAGAGTTAAATTTGCCCGTCCATACACCTCCAGCTAGTCTCTCATTGATTCTCGCTATTCCTGTTCATCTTCCGCAGAAACTGCAAACTGGGCCAAACAGGAGGTTAAAGGCGCTGACTCTCCAAGTTTGGAGAGTGTTAGTAAAGCGTCTGGAATGTTGCACCCGAGTACCAGGGGAGGAAAACTGAGACATATTTGAACACGTCTCCCGTTCACACGGTTGATCATACTCTGGGTTCCACATGCATGTTTTAGCTGAAGGAAGAATAACTTAAACCTGGAGAGTTGAGACCCGTGGAATGGGTACCATGCAATATGACTTCAAAGGGTCTTCATTTGCTCACCGAACCTCTCCAATCCTATCACTGCTGCGTTTATGCCCCTGTACACACGCTTGATTGTCTTTTGGAGACATAGCAATCCATAGGTTTTAAGATACTTACTAGTCAGGTACATTCTTAGGCGTTTAATATGGGGTGTTGAGTCCATTTCGTTGAGCAAGGAGTAGCTCTTGTCTATTCCATATTTGGCTTAAGGAACTTTATCTGTGCTCATTTCAATCTCTGGTTTTATGCAGCACCCCAACTCACCTTTCCCCTTAAGCAAGCATAAGTTCGTTTTCTAAATTTGAGACCCTGTTCTGTTTTGGAATTCAGTTCCTGTGTAGCCAAGTTTACATTCCGTGTATTACTGATATCTTATGATGTTTCTTTTTCTGTGTGACTTATTTCAGTTAGAATCATCGTACCTGAATCCACTCATTATGCTGCTACGAGCCTGATGACATAGATTTCATTGCTGAGTGATACTGCATTGTACGTAAGTACCACAAGTTCTTTATCCATTTTTCACTTTCTGTGATGTTGAACTTGTACGGTAAAGGAGGTTCTTGTAAACAGAGGCGTCCCAAACTTTGGGGTGGCTGTGTCTTTTTGATTTTAATTTCCGTAAGCTATAGGACCATAAGTGGAAGTGCCCTAGGCTCTGTTGCTTTGTTTTTTAGATGTTTCAGGAAACACCATACACTTCTCCCGAGTGTCTGTTGGCAATTTACATCCCGCCCATCAGCATAACAAGGCTCCCAGTTCTCCATGGCCTGTCCTGCCTTTCTGGATTTTACACTTTTTTCAGATGGCCCTTTTGACCGGGGGGATGTGAGACTTCATTGTAGTGCAGATTTCCTTTGCAAGCTTGCTTGGTTGGCCAAAAAGTGCGTATGCGTTTTTTCCTGAATATATTCAGGAAAAAAACGCATACGCCCTTTTTGGCCAAGTGCATCATTGTGGACGTTCTGCCTCTTTTCCTATGCTTTCAATGCAATTCCAGTCTACCTCCTGAAATCGGTTTCCTGCAATTCTGCCCCGCTTTCAAGTCCTCTTGGCAGCCTTACTTCAGTATATTTTTGGACGATAGCTGTCATTTATAACTCTGCAGGTTTGTGAATTACAGTGCCCCTGAGCTCCTTTCTTCAACTCGCTTTCTTGTGACCTGGCCGCAACACCGCAGGATGGCTTCCGGCCCTAATCTCATTCCGGCACGGCACGTTGAGCCTTTGGGTAATTCCTCTTCCTGGTGGGAAATGAGAGTTAAATTTTCCCGTCCAGACACCTCCAGCTAGTCTCTCATTGGTTCTCGCTATTCCTGTTCATCTTCCGCAGAAATTGCAAACTGGGCCAAACAGGAGGTTAAAGGGACTGACTCTCCAAGTCGGGAGAGTGTTAGTAAAGCGTCTGGAATGTTGCACCCGAGTACCAGGGGAGGAAAACTGAGACATATTTGAACACATCTCCCGTTCACACGGTTGATCATACTCTGGGTTCCACATGCATGTTTTAGCTGAAGGAAGAATACCTTAAACCTGGAGAGTTGAGACCCGTGGAATGGGTACCATGCAATATGACTTCAAAGGGTCTTCATTTTCTCACCGAACCTCTCCAATCCTATCACTGCTGCGTTTATGCCCCTGTACACACGCTTGATTCTCTTTTGGAGACATAGCAATCCATAGGTTTTAAGATACTTACTAGTCAGGTACATTCTTAGGCGTTTAATATGGGGTGTTGAGTCCATTTCGTTGAGCAAGGAGTAGCTCTTGTCTATTCCATATTTGGCTTAAGGAACTTTATCTGTGCTCATTTCAATCTCTGGTTTTATGCAGCACCCCAACTCACCTTTCCCCTTAAGCAAGCATAAGTTGGTTTTCTAAATTTGAGACCCTCTTCTGTTTTGGAATTCAGTTCCTGTGTAGCCAAGTTTACATTCTGTGTATTACTGATATCTTATGATGTTTCTTTTTCTGTGTGACTTATTTCAGTTAGAATCATCGTACCTGAATCCACTCATTATGCTGCTACGGGCCTGATGACATAGATTTCATTGCTGAGTGATACTGCATTGTACATAAGTACCACAAGTTCTTTATCCATTTTTCACTTTCTGTGATACTGAACTTGTACGGTAAAGGTGGTTCTTGTAAACAGAGGCGTCCCAAACTTTGGGGTGGCTGTGTCTTTTTGATTTTAATTTCCGTAAGCTATAGGACCATAAGTGGAAGTGCCCTAGGCTCTGTTGCTTTGTTTTTTAGATGTTTCAGGAAACACCATACACTTCTCCCAATTTTCTGTTGGCAATATACATCCCGCCCATCAGCATAACAAGGCTCCTAGTTCTCCATGGCCTGTCCTGCCTTTCTGGATTTTACACTTTTTTCAGATGGCCCTTTTGACCGGGGGGAAGTGAGACTTCATTGTAGTGCAGATTTCCTTTGCAAGCTTGCTTGGTTGGCCAAAAAGGGCGTATGCGTTTTTTCCTGAATATATTCAGGAAAAAACGCATACGCCCTTTTTGGCCAAGTGCATCATTGTGGACGTTCTGCCTCTTTTCCTATGGTTTCAATGCAATTCCAGTCTACCTCCTGAAATCGGTTTCCTGCAATTCTGCCCCGCTTTCAAGTCCTCTTGGCAGCCTTACTTCAGTATATTTTTGGATGATAGCTGTCATTTATAACTCTGCAGGTTTGTGAATTACAGTGCCCCTGAGCTCCTTTCTTCAACTCGCATTCTTGTGACCTGGCTGTAACACCGCAGCATGGCTTCAGGCCCTAATCTGGTTCCGGCACGGCACGCTGAGCCTTTGGTTAATTCCTCTTCCTGGTGGGAAATGAGAGTTAAATTTGCCCGTCCATACACCTCCAGCTAGTCTCTCATTGATTCTCGCTATTCCTGTTCATCTTCCGCAGAAACTGCAAACTGGGCCAAACAGGAGGTTAAAGGCGCTGACTCTCCAAGTTTGGAGAGTGTTAGTAAAGCGTCTGGAATGTTGCACCCGAGTACCAGGGGAGGAAAACTGAGACATATTTGAACACGTCTCCCGTTCACACGGTTGATCATACTCTGGGTTCCACATGCATGTTTTAGCTGAAGGAAGAATAACTTAAACCTGGAGAGTTGAGACCCGTGGAATGGGTACCATGCAATATGACTTCAAAGGGTCTTCATTTGCTCACCGAACCTCTCCAATCCTATCACTGCTGCGTTTATGCCCCTGTACACACGCTTGATTGTCTTTTGGAGACATAGCAATCCATAGGTTTTAAGATACTTACTAGTCAGGTACATTCTTAGGCGTTTAATATGGGGTGTTGAGTCCATTTCGTTGAGCAAGGAGTAGCTCTTGTCTATTCCATATTTGGCTTAAGGAACTTTATCTGTGCTCATTTCAATCTCTGGTTTTATGCAGCACCCCAACTCACCTTTCCCCTTAAGCAAGCATAAGTTGGTTTTCTAAATTTGAGACCCTGTTCTGTTTTGGAATTCAGTTCCTGTGTAGCCAAGTTTACATTCTGTGTATTACTGATATCTTATGATGTTTCTTTTTCTGTGTGACTTATTTCAGTTAGAATCATCGTACCTGAATCCACTCATTATGCTGCTACGGGCCTGATGACATAGATTTCATTGCTGAGTGATACTGCATTGTACATAAGTACCACAGTTCTTTATCCATTTTTCACTTTCTGTGATACTGAACTTGTACGGTAAACGAGGTTCTTGTAAACAGAGGCGTCCCAAACTTTGGGGTGGCTGTGTCTTTTTGATTTTAATTTCCCTAAGCTATAGGACCATAAGTGGAAGTGCCCTAGGCTCTGTTGCTTTGTTTTTTAGATGTTTCAGGAAACACCATACACTTCTCCCAAGTTTCTGTTGGCAATTTACATCCCGCCCATCAGCATAACAAGGCTCCCAGTTCTCCATGGCCTGTCCTGCCTTTCTGGATTTTACACTTTTTTCAGATGGCCCTTTTGACCGGGGGGAAGTGAGACTTCATTGTAGTGCAGATTTCCTTTGCAAGCTTGCTTGGTTGGCCAAAAAGTGCGTATGCGTTTTTTCCTGAATATATTCAGGAAAAAACGCATACGCCCTTTTTGGCCAAGTGCATCATTGTGGACGTTCTGCCTCTTTTCCTATGCTTTCAATGCAATTCCAGTCTACCTCCTGAAATCGGTTTCCTGCAATTCTGCCCCGCTTTCAAGTCCTCTTGGCAGCCTTACTTCAGTATATTTTTGGACGATAGCTGTCATTTATAACTCTGCAGGTTTGTGAATTACAGTGCCCCTGAGCTCCTTTCTTCAACTCGCATTCTTGTGACCTGGCTGCAACACCGCAGCATGGCTTCAGGCCCTAATCTGGTTCCGGAACGGCACGCTGAGCCTTTGGTTATTTCCTCTTCCTGGTGGGAAATGAGAGTTAAATTTGCCCGTCCAGACACCTCCAGCTAGTCTCTCATTGGTTCTCGCTATTCCTGTTCATCTTCCGCAGAAATTGCAAACTGGGCCAAACAGGAGGTTAAAGGGACTGACTCTCCAAGTGGGGAGAGTGTTAGTAAAGCGTCTGGAATGTTGCACCCGAGTACCAGGGTATGAAAACTGAGACATATTTGAACACGTCTCCCGATCACATGGTTGATCATACTCTAGGTTCCACATGCATATTTTAGCTGAAGGAAGAATACCTTAAACCTGGGTAGTTGAGACCCGTGGAATGGGTACCATGCAATATGACTTCAAAGGGTCTTCATTTGCTCACCGAACCTCTCCAATCCTATCACTGCTGCGTTTATGCCCCTGTGCACATGTTTGATTCTCTTTCGGAGACATAGCAATCCATAGGTTTTAAGATACTTACTAGTCAGGTACATTCTTAGGCGTTTAATATGCGGTGTTGAGTCCATTTCGTTGAGCAAGGAGTAGCTCTTGTCTATTCCATATTTGGCTTAAGGAACTTTATCTGTGCTCATTTCAATCTCTGGTTTTATGCAGCACCCCAACTCACCTTTCCCCTTAAGCAAGCATAAGTTGGTTTTCTAAATTTGAGACCCTGTTCTGTTCTGTAATTCAGTTCCTGTGTAGCCAAGTTTACATTCCGTGTATTACTGATATCTTATGATGTTTCTTTTTCTGTGTGATTTATTTCAGTTAGAATCATCATACCTGAATCCACTCATTGTGCTGCTACGGGCCTGATGACATAGATTTCATTGCTGAGTGATACTGCATTGTACATAAGTACCACAAATTCTTTATCCATTTTCCACTTTCTCTGATACTGAACTTGTACGGTAAACGAGGTTCTTGTAAACAGAGGCGTCCCAAACTTTGGGGTGGCTGTGTCTTTCTGATTTTAATTTCCCTAACTATAGGACCATAAGTGGAAGTGCCCTAGGCTCTGTTGCTTTGTTTTTTAGAAGTTTCAGGAAACACCATACACTTCTCCCGAGTGTCTGTTGGCAATTTACATCCCGCCCATCAGCATAACAAGGCTCCCAGTTCTCCATGGCCTGTCCTGCCTTTCTGGAATTTACACTTTTTTCAGATGGCCCTTTTGACCGGGGGGAAGTGAGACTTCATTGTAGTGCAGATTTCCTTTGCAAGTTTGCTTGGTTGGTCAAAAAGGGCGTATGCGTTTTTTCCTGAATATATTCAGGAAAAAACGCATACGCCCTTTTTGGCCAAGTGCATCATTGTGGACGTTCTGTCTCTTTTCCTATGCTTTCAATGCAATTCCAGTCTACCTCCTGAAATCGGTTTCCTGCAATTCTGCCCCGCTTTCAAGTCCTCTTGGCAGCCTTACTTCAGTATATTTTTGGACGATAGCTGTCATTTATAACTCTGCAGGTTTGTGAATTACAGTGCCCCTGAGCTCCTTTCTTCAACTCGCTTACTTGTGAGCTGGCCGCAACACCGCAGGATGGCTTCAGGCCCTAATCTCGTTCCGGCACGGCACGCTGAGCCTTTGGATAATTCCTCTTCCTGGTGGGAAATGAGAGTTAAATTTGCCCGTCCAGACACCTCCAGCTAGTCTCTCATTGGTTCTCCCTATTCCTGTTCATCTTCCGCAGAAATTGCAAACTGGGCCAAACAGGAGGTTAAAGGGACTGACTCTCCAAGTGGGGAGAGTGTTAGTAAAGCGTCTGGAATGTTGCACCCGAGTACCAGGGTACGAAAACTGAGACATATTTGAACACGTCACCCGATCACATGGTTGATCATACTCTAGGTTCCACATGCATGTTTTAGCTGAAGGAAGAATACCTTAAACCTGGGTAGTTGAAACCCGTGAAATGGGTACCATGCAATATGACTTTAAAGGGTCTTCATTTGCTCACCAAACCTCTCCAATCCTATCACTGCTGCGTTTATGCCCCTGTACACATGCTTGATTCTCTTTCGGAGACATAGCAATCCATAGGTTTTAAGATATTACTAGTCAGGTACATTCTTAGGCGTTTAATATGGGGTGTTGAGTCCATTTCGTTGAGCGAGGAGTAGCTCTTGTCTATTCCATATTTGGCTTAAGGAACTTTATCTGTGCTCATTTCAATCTCTGGTTTTATGCAGCACCCCAACTCACCTTTTCTCTTAAGCAAACATAAGTTGGTTTTCTAAATTTGAGACCCTGTTCTGTTTTGGAGTTCAGTTCCTGTGTAGCCAAGTTTACATTCCGTGTATTAGTGATATCTTATGATGTTTCTTTTTCTGTGTGACTTATTTCAGTTAGAATCATCGTACCTGAATCCACTCTTTGTGCTGCTAAGGGCCTGTAGACATAGATTTCATTGCTGAGTGATATTGCTTTGTAAGTAAATACCACAACTTCTTTATCCATTTTTCACTTTTTGCGATGTTGAACTTGTACTGTAAACGAGGTTCTTGTAAACAGAGCCGTTCCATACTTTGGGGTGGCTGTGTCTTTTTGATTTTAATTTCCCTAAGCTATAGGACCATAAGTGGAAGTGCCCTAGGCTCTGTTCCTTTGTTTTTTAGATGTTTCAGGAAACACCATACACTTCTCCCGAGTGTCTGTTGGCAATTTACATCCCGCCCATCAGCATAACAAGGCTCCCAGTTCTCCATGGTCTGTCCTGCCTTTCTGGATTTTATTCTTTTTTCAGATGGCCCTATTGACCGGGGGGAAGTGAGACTTCATTGTAGTGCAGATTTCCTTTGCAAGTTTGCTTGGTTGGCCAAAAAGTGCGTATGCGTTTTTTCCTGAATATATTCAGGAAAAAACGCATACGCCCTTTTTGGCCAAGTGCATCACTGTGGACGTTCTGCCTCTTTTCCTATGCTTTCAATGCAATTCCAGTCTACCTCCTGAAATCGGTTTCCTGCAATTCTGCCCCGCTTTCAAGTCCTCTTGGCAGCCTTACTTCAGTATATTTTTGGACGATAACTGTCATTTATAACACTGAAGTTTTGTGAATTACAGTGCCCCTGAGCTCCTTTCTTCAACTTGCTTTCTTGTGAGCTGGCCGCAACACCGCAGGATGGCTTCAGGCCCTAATCTGGTTCCGGCACGGCATGCTGAGCCTTTGGTTATTTCCTCTTCCTGGTGGGAAATGAGAGTTAAATTTGCCAGTCCAGACACCTTCAGCTAGTCTCTCATTGGTTCTCCCTATTCCTGTTCATCTTCCACAGAAATTGCAAACTGGGCCAAACAAGAGGTTAAAAGGAACTGACTCTCCAAGTTGGGAGAGTGTTAGTAAAGCGTCTGGAATGTTGCACCCGAGTACCAGGGTACGAAAACTGAGACATATTTGAACACGTCTCCCGTTCACACGGTTGATCATACTCTGGGTTCCACATGCATGTTTTAGCTGAAGGAAGAATACCTTAAACCTGGAGAGTTGAGACCCGTGCAATGGGTACCATGCAATATGACTTCAAAGGGTCTTCATTTGCTCACCGAACCTCTCCAATCCTATCACTGCTGCGTTTATGCCCCTGTACACATGCTTGATTCTCTTCCGGAGACATAGCAATCCATAGGTTTTAAGATACTTACTAGTCAGGTACATTCTTAGGCGTTTAATATGGGGTGTTGAGTCCATTTCATTGAGCAAGGAGTAGCTCTTGTCTATTCCATATTTGGCTTAAGGAACTTTATCTGTGCTCATTTCAATCTCTGGTTTTATGCAGCACCCCAACTCACCTTTCCCCTTAAGCAAGCATAAGTTGGTTTTCTAAATTTGAGACCCTGTTCTGTTTTGGAATTCAGTTCCTGTGTAGCCAAGTTTACATTCCGTGTATTAGTGATATCTTATGATGTTTCTTTTTCTGTGTGACTTATTTCAGTTAGAATCATCGTACCTGAATCCACTCATTATGCTGCTACGGGCCTGATGACATAGATTTCATTGCTGAGTGATACTGCATTGTACGTAAGTACCACAAGTTCTTTATCCATTTTTCACTTTCTGTGATACTGAACTTGTACGGTAAAGGAGGTTCTTGTAAACAGAGGCGTCCCAAACTTTGGGGTGGCTGTGTCTTTTTGATTTTAATTTCCCTAAGCTATAGGACCATAAGTGGAAGTGCCCTAGGCTCTGTTCCTTTGTTTTTTAGATGTTTCAGGAAACACCATACACTTCTCCCGAGTGTCTGTTGGCAATTTACATCCCGCCCATCAGCATAACAAGGCTCCCAGTTCTCCATGGCCTGTCCTGCCTTTCTGGATTTTACACTTTTTTCAGATGGCCCTTTTGACCGGGGGGAAGTGAGACTTCATTGTAGTGCAGATTTCCTTTGCAAGTTTGCTTGGTTGGCCAAAAAGGTCGTATGCGTTTTTTCCTGAATATATTCAGGAAAAAACGCATACGCCCTTTTTGGCCAAGTGCATCATTGAGGACGTTCTGCCTCTTTTCCTATGCTTTCAATGCAATTCCAGTCTACCTCTTGAAATTGGTTTCCTGCAATTCTGCACCGCTTTCAAGTCCTCTTGGCAGCCTTACTTCAGTATATTTTTGGACGATAGCTGTCATTTATAACTCTGCAGTTTTGTGAATTACAGTGCCCCTGAGCTCCTTTCTTCAACTCGCTTTCTTGTGAGCTTGCCGCAACACCGCAGGATGGCTTCAGGCCCTAATCTGGTTCCGGCACGGCACGCTGAGCCTTTGGTTAATTCCTCTTCCTGGTGGGAAATGAGAGTTAAATTTGCCCGTCCAGACACCTCCAGCTAGTCTCTCATTGGTTCTCCCTATTCCTGTTCATCTTCCGCAGAAATTGCAAACTGGGCCAAACAGGAGGTTAAAGGGACTGACTCTCCAAGTTGGGAGAGTGTTAGTAAAGCGTCTGGAATGTTGCACCCGAGTACCAGGGGAGGAAAACTGAGACATATTTGAACACGTCTCCCGTTCACACGGTTGATCATACTCTGGGTTCCACATGCATGTTTTAGCTGAAGGAAGAATACCTTAAACCTGGGTAGTTGAAACCCGTGGAATGGGTACCATGCAATATGACTTCAAAGGGTCTTCATTTGCTCACCGAACCTCTCCAATCCTATCACTGCTGCGTTTATGCCCCTGTACACATGCTTGATTCTCTTTTGGAGACATAGCAATCCATAGGTTTTAAGATACTTACTAGTCAGGTACATTCTTAGGCGTTTAATATGGGGTGTTGAGTCCATTTCATTGAGCAAGGAGTAGCTCTTGTCTATTCCATATTTGGCTTAAGGAACTTTATCTGTGCTCATTTCAATCTCTGGTTTTATGCAGCACCCCAACTCACCTTTTCTCTTAAGCAAACATAAGTTGGTTTTCTAAATTTGAGACCCTGTTCTGTTTTGGAGTTCAGTTCCTGTGTAGCCAAGTTTACATTCCGTGTATTAGTGATATCTTATGATGTTTCTTTTTCTGTGTGACTTATTTCAGTTAGAATCATCGTACCTGAATCCACTCTTTGTGCTGCTAAGGGCCTGTTGACATAGATTTCATTGCTGAGTGATATTGCTTTGTAAGTAAATACCACAACTTCTTTATCCATTTTTCACTTTTTGCGATGTTGAACTTGTACTGTAAACGAGGTTCTTGTAAACAGAGCCGTTCCATACTTTGGGGTGGCTGTGTCTTTTTGATTTTAATTTCCCTAAGCTATAGGACCATAAGTGGAAGTGCCCTAGGCTCTGTTCCTTTGTTTTTTAGATGTTTCAGGAAACACCATACACTTCTCCCGAGTGTCTGTTGGCAATTTACATCCCGCCCATCAGCATAACAAGGCTCCCAGTTCTCCATGGTCTGTCCTGCCTTTCTGGATTTTATTCTTTTTTCAGATGGCCCTATTGACCGGGGGGAAGTGAGACTTCATTGTAGTGCAGAATTCCTTTGCAAGTTTGCTTGGTTGGCCAAAAAGTGCGTATGCGTTTTTTCCTGAATATATTCAGGAAAAAACGCATACGCCCTTTTTGGCCAAGTGCATCACTGTGGACGTTCTGCCTCTTTTCCTATGCTTTCAATGCAATTCCAGTCTACCTCCTGAAATCGGTTTCCTGCAATTCTGCCCCGCTTTCAAGTCCTCTTGGCAGCCTTACTTCAGTATATTTTTGGACGATAACTGTCATTTATAACACTGAAGTTTTGTGAATTACAGTGCCCCTGAGCTCCTTTCTTCAACTCGCTTTCTTGTGAGCTGGCCGCAACACCGCAGGATGGCTTCAGGCCCTAATCTGGTTCCGGCACGGCATGCTGAGACTTTGGTTATTTCCTCTTCCTGGTGGGAAATGAGAGTTAAATTTGCCCGTCCAGACACCTTCAGCTAGTCTCTCATTGGTTCTCCCTATTCCTGTTCATCTTCCACAGAAATTGCAAACTGGGCCAAACAAGAGGTTAAAAGGAACTGACTCTCCAAGATGGGAGAGTGTTAGTAAAGCGTCTGGAATGTTGCACCCGAGTACCAGGGTACGAAAACTGAGACATATTTGAACACGTCTCCCGTTCACACGGTTGATCATACTCTGGGTTCCACATGCATGTTTTAGCTGAAGGAAGAATACCTTAAACCTGGAGAGTTGAGACCCGTGGAATGGGTACCATGCAATATGACTTCAAAGGGTCTTCATTTGCTCACCGAACCTCTCCAATCCTATCACTGCTGCGTTTATGCCCCTGTACACATGCTTGATTCTCTTTTGGAGACATAGCAATCCATAGGTTTTAAGATACTTACTAGTCAGGTACATTCTTAGGCGTTTAATATGGGGTGTTGAGTCCATTTCATTGAGCAAGGAGTAGCTCTTGTCTATTCCATATTTGGCTTAAGGAACTTTATCTGTGCTCATTTCAATCTCTGGTTTTATGCAGCACCCCAACTCACCTTTTCTCTTAAGCAAACATAAGTTGGTTTTCTAAATTTGAGACCCTGTTCTGTTTTGGAGTTCAGTTCCTGTGTAGCCAAGTTTACATTCCGTGTATTAGTGATATCTTATGATGTTTCTTTTTCTGTGTGACTTATTTCAGTTAGAATCATCGTACCTGAATCCACTCATTATGCTGCTACGGGCCTGATGACATAGATTTCATTGCTGAGTGATACTGCATTGTACGTAAGTACCACAAGTTCTTTATCCATTTTTCACTTTCTGTGATACTGAACTTGTACGGTAAACGAGGTTCTTGTAAACAGAGGCGTCCCAAACTTTGGGGTGGCTGTGTCTTTTTTATTTTAATTTCCCTAAGCTATAGGACCATAAGTGGAAGTGCCCTAGGCTCTGTTGCTTTGTTTTTTAGATGTTTCAGGAAACACCATACACTTCTCCCGAGTGTCTGTTGGCAATTTACATCCCGCCCATCAGCATAACAAGGCTCCCAGTTCTCCATGGCCTGTCCTGACTTTCTGGATTTTACACTTTTTTCAGATGGCCCTTTTGACCGGGGGGAAGTGAGACTTCATTGTAGTGCAGATTTCCTTTGCAAGTTTGCTTGGTTGGCCAAAAAGGGCGTATGCGTTTTTTCCTGAATATATTCAGGAAAAAACGCATATGCCCTTTTTGGCCAAGTGCATCATTGAGGACGTTCTGCCTCTTTTCCTATGCTTTCAATGCAATTCCAGTCTACCTCCTGAAATCGGTTTCCTGCAATTCTGCACCGCTTTCAAGTCCTCTTGGCAGCCTTACTTCAGTATATTTTTGGACGATAGCTGTCATTTATAACTCTGCAGTTTTGTGAATTACAGTGCCCCTGAGCTCCTTTCTTCAACTCGCTTTCTTGTGAGCTTGCCGCAACACCGCAGGATGTCTTCAGGCCCTAATCTGGTTCCGGCACGGCACGCTGAGCCTTTGGTTAATTCCTCTTCCTGGTGGGAAATGAGAGTTAAATTTGCCCGTCCAGACACCTCCAGCTAGTCTCTCATTGGTTCTCCCTATTCCTGTTCATCTTCCGCAGAAATTGCAAACTGGGCCAAACAGGAGGTTAAAGGGACTGACTCTCCAAGTGGGGAGAGTGTTAGTAAAGCGTCTGGAATGTTGCACCCGAGTACCAGGGTACGAAAACTGAGACATATTTGAACACGTCTCCCGTTCACACGGTTGATCATACTCTGGGTTCCACATGCATGTTTTAGCTGAAGGAAGAATACCTTAAACCTGGGTAGTTGAAACCCGTGGAATGGGTACCATGCAATATGACTTCAAAGGGTCTTCATTTGCTCACCGAACCTCTCCAATCCTATCACTGCTGCGTTTATGCCCCTGTACACATGCTTGATTCTCTTTTGGAGACATAGCAATCCATAGGTTTTAAGATACTTACTAGTCAGGTACATTCTTAGGCGTTTAATATGGGGTGTTGAGTCCATTTCATTGAGCAAGGAGTAGCTCTTGTCTATTCCATATTTGGCTTAAGGAACTTTATCTGTGCTCATTTCAATCTCTGGTTTTATGCAGCACCCCGACTCACCTTTTCTCTTAAGCAAACATAAGTTGGTTTTCTAAATTTGAGACACTGTTCTGTTTTGGAATTCAGTTCCTGTGTAGCCAAGTTTACATTCCGTGTATTAGTGATATCTTATGATGTTTCTTTTTCTGTGTGACTTATTTCAGTTAGAATCATCGTACCTGAATCCACTCATTATGCTGCTAAGGGCCTGATGACATAGATTTCATTGCTGAGTGATACTGCATTGTACGTAAGTACCACAAGTTCTTTATCCATTTTTCACTTTCTGTGATACTGAACTTGTACGGTAAACGAGGTTCTTGTAAACAGAGGCGTCCCAAACTTTGGGGTGGCTGTGTCTTTTTGATTTTAATTTCCCTAAGCTATAGGACCATAAGTGGAAGTGCCCTAGGCTCTGTTGCTTTGTTTTTTAGATGTTTCAGGAAACACCATACACTTCTCCGGAGTGTCTGTTGGCAATTTACATCCCGCCCATCAGCATAACAAGGCTCCCAGTTCTCCATGGCCTGTCCTGCCTTTCTGGATTTTACACTTTTTTCAGATGGCCCTTTTGACCGGGGGGAAGTGAGACTTCATTGTAGTGCAGATTTCCTTTGCAAGTTTGCTTGGTTGGCCAAAAAGGGCGTATGCGTTTTTTCCTGTATATATTCAGGAAAAAACGCATACGCCCTTTTTGGCCAAGTGCATCATTGAGGAGGTTCTGCCTCTTTTCCTATGCTTTCAATGCAATTCCAGTCTACCTCCTGAAATCGGTTTCCTGCAATTCTGCCCCGCTTTCAAGTCCTCTTGGCAGCCTTACTTCGGTATATTTTTGGACGATAGCTGTCATTTATAACTCTGCAGGTTTGTGAATTACAGTGCCCCTGAGCTCCTTTCTTCAACTCGCTTTCTTGTGAGCTGGCCGCAACACCGCAGGATGGCTTCAGGCCCTAATCTGGTTCCGGGACGGCACACTGAGCCTTTGGTTAATTCCTCTTCCTGGTGGGAAATGAGAGTTAAATTTGCCCGTCCAGACACCTCCAGCTAGTCTCTCATTGGTTCTCGCTATTCCTGTTCATCTTCCGCAGAAATTGCAAACTGGGCCAAACAGGAGGTTAAAGGGACTGACTCTCCAAGTCGGGAGAGTGTTAGTAAAGCGTCTGGAATGTTGCACCCGAGTACCAGGGTACGAAAACTGAGACATATTTGAACACGTCTCCCGATCACACGGTTGATCATACTCTAGGTTCCACATGCATGTTTTAGCTGAAGGAAGAATACCTTAAACCTGGGTAGTTGAAACCCGTGGAATGGGTACCATGCAATATGACTTCAAAGGGTCTTCATTTGCTCACCGAACCTCTCCAATCCTATCACTGCTGCGTTTATGCCCCTGTACACATGCTTGATTCTCTTTCGGAGACATAGAAATCCATAGGTTTTAAGATACTTACTAGTCAGGTACATTCTTAGGCATTTAATATGGGGTGTTGAGTCCATTTCGTTGAGCAAGGAGTAGCTCTTGTCTATTCCATATTTGGCTTAAGGAACTTTATCTGTGCTCATTTCAATCTCTGGATTCATGCAGCACCCCAAATCACCTTTCCCCTTAAACAAGCATAAGTTGGTTTTCTAAATTTGAGACCCTGTTCTGTTCTGTAATTCAGTTCCTGTGTAGCCAAGTTTACATTCTGTGTATTACTGATATCTTATGATGTTTCTTTTTCTGTGTGACTTATTTCAGTTAGAATCATCATACCTGAATCCACTCATTATGCTGCTACGGGCCTGATGACATAGATTTCATTGCTGAGTGATACTGCATTTTACATAAGTACCACAAGTTCTTTATCCATTTTTCACTTTCTGTGATACTGAACTTGTACGGTAAACGAGGTTCTTGTAAACAGAGGCGTCCCAAACTTTGGGATGGCTGTGTCTTTTTGATTTTAATTTCCCTAAGCTATAGGACCATAAGTGGAAGTGCCCTAGGCTCTGTTGCTTTGTTTTTTAGATGTTTCAGGAAACACCATACACTTCTCCCGAGTGTCTGTTGGCAATTTACATCCCGCCCATCAGCATAACAAGGCTCCCAGTTCTCCATGGCCTGTCCTGCCTTTCTGGATTTTACACTTTTTTCAGATGGCCCTTTTGACTGAGGGGAAGTGAGACTTCATTGTAGTGCAGATTTCCTTTGCAAGCTTGCTTGGTTGGCCAAAAAGGGCGTATGCGTTTTTTCCTGAATATATTCAGGAAAAAACGCATACGCCCTTTTTGGCCAAGTGCATCATTGTGGACGTTCTGTCTCTTTTCCTATGCTTTCAATGCAATTCCAGTCTACCTCCTGAAATCGGTTTCCTTCAATTCTGCCCCGCTTTCAAGTCCTCTTGGCAGCCTTACTTCAGTATATTTTTGGACGATAGCTGTCATTTATAACTCTGCAGGTTTGTGAATTACAGTGCCCCTGAGCTCCTTTCTTCAACTCGCTTTCTTGTGAGCAGGCCGCAACACCGCAGGATGGTTTCAGGCCCTAATCTGGTTCCGGCACGGCTCGCTGACCCTTTGGTTATTTCGTCTTCCTGGTGGGAAATGAGAGTTAAATTTGCCCGTCCAGACACCTCCAGCTAGTCTCTCATTGGTTCTCCCTATTCCTGTTCATCTTCCGCAGAAATTGCAAACTGGGCCAAACAGGAGGTTAAAGGCGCTGACTCTCCAACTGGGGAGAGTGTTAGTAAAGCGTCTGGAATGTTGCACCCGAGTACCAGGGGAGGAAAACTGAGACATATTTGAACACGTCTCCCGTTCACACGGTTGATCATACTCTGGGTTCCACATGCATGTTTTAGCTGAAGGAAGAATACCTTAAACCTGGAGAGTTGAGACCCGTGGAATGGGTACCATGCAATAAGACTTCAAAGGGTCTTCATTTGCTCACCGAACCTCTCCAATCCTATCACTGCTGCGTTTATGCCCCTGTACACATGCTTGATTCTCTTTCAGAGACATAGCAATCCATAGGTTTTAAGATACTTACTAGTCAGGTACATTCTTAGGCGTTTAATATGGGGTGTTGAGTCCATTTTGTTGAGCAAGGAGTAGCTCTTGTCTATTCCATATTTGGCTTAAGGAACTTTATCTGTGCTCATTTCAATCTCTGGATTCATGCAGCACCCCAAATCACCTTTCCCCTTAAGCAAGCATAAGTTGGTTTTCTAAATTTGAGACCCTGTTCTGTTCTGTAATTCAGTTCCTGTGTAGCCAAGTTTACATTCCGTGTATTACTGATATCTTATGATGTTTCTTTTTCTGTGTGACTTATTTCAGTTAGAATCATCATACCTGAATCCACTCATTGTGCTGCTAAGGGCCTGATGACATAGATTTCATTGCTGAGTGATATTGCTTTGTAAGTAAATACCACAAATTCTTTATCCATTTTTCACTTTCTGCAATGTGGAACTTGTACTGTAAACGAGGTTCTTGTAAACAGAGCCGTTCCAAATTTTGGTGTGGCTGTGTCTTTTTGATTTTAATTTCCCTAAGCTATAGGACCATAAGTGGAAGTGCCCTAGGCTCTGTTGCTTTGTTTTTTAGATGTTTCAGGAAACACCATACACTTGTCCCGAAGGTCTGTTGGCAATTTATATCCCGCCCATCAGCATAACAAGGCTCCCAGTTCTCCATGGCCTGTCCTGCCTTTCTGGATTTTACACTTTTTTCAGATGGCCCTTTTGAACAGGGGGAAGTGAGACTTCATTGTAGTGCAGATTTCCTTTGCAAGCTTGCTTGGTTGGCCAAAAAGGGCGTATGCGTTTTTTCCTGAATATATTCAGGAAAAAACGCATACGCCCTTTTTGGCCAAGTGCATCATTGTGGACGTTCTGCCTCTTTTCCTATGCTTTCAATGCAATTCCACTCTACCTCCTGAAATCGGTTTCCTGCAATTCTGCCCCGCTTTCAAGTCCTCTTGGCAGCCTTACTTCAGTATATTTTTGGACGATAGCTGTCATTTATAACTCTGCAGGTTTGTGAATTACAGTGCTCCTGAGCTCCTTTCTTCAACTCGCTTTCTTGTGAGCTGGCCGCAACACCGCAGGATGGCTTCAGGCCCTAATCTGGTTCCGGCACGGCACGCTGAGCCTTTGGTTATTTCCTCTTCCTGGTGGGAAATGAGAGTTAAATTTGCCCGTCCAGACACATCCAGCTAGTCTCTCATTGGTTCTCCCTATTCCTGTTCATCTTCCGCAGAAATTGCAAACTGGGCCAAACAGGAGGTTAAAGGCGCTGACTCTCCAAGTGGGGAGAGTGTTAGTAAAGCGCCTGGAATGTTGCACCCGAGTACCAGGGGA
Organism: Pseudorca crassidens; assembly: GCF_039906515.1. Classification (NCBI taxonomy): domain Eukaryota; kingdom Metazoa; phylum Chordata; class Mammalia; order Artiodactyla; family Delphinidae; genus Pseudorca; species Pseudorca crassidens. The sequence goes on from NW_027136321.1 coordinate 1,568,152, forward strand.
GGAAAACTGAGACATATTTGAACACGTCTCCCGTTCACACGGTTGATCATACTCTGGGTTCCACATGCATGTTTTTGCTGAAGGAAGAATACCTTAAACCTGGAGAGTTGAGACCCGTGGAATGGGTACCATGCAATATGACTTCAAAGGGTCTTCATTTGCTCACCGAACCTCTCCAATCCTATCACTGCTGCGTTTATGCCCCTGTACACACGCTTGATTCTCTTTTGGAGACATAGCAATCCATAGGTTTTAAGATACTTACTAGTCAGGTACATTCTTAGGCGTTTAATATGGGGTGTTGAGTCCATTTCGTTGAGCAAGGAGTAGCTCTTTTCTATTCCATATTTGGCTTAAGGAACTTTATCTGTGCTCATTTCAATCTCTGGTTTTATGCAGCACCCCAACTCACCTTTCCCCTTAAGCAAGCATAAGTTGGTTTTCTAAATTTGAGACCCTGCTCTGTTCTGTAATTCAGTTCCTGTGTAACCAAGTTTACATTCCGTGTATTACTGATATCTTATGATGTTTCTTTTTCTGTGTGACTTATTTCCGTTAGAATCATCATACCTGAATCCACTCATTGTGCTACTAAGGGCCTGATGACATAGATTTCATTGCTGAATGATATTGCTTTGTAAGTAAATACCACAACTTCTTTATCCATTTTTCAATTTCTGCGATGTTGAACTTGTACTGTAAACGAGGTTCTTGTAAACAGAGGCGTCCCAAACTTTGGGGTGGCTGTGTCTTTTTGATTTTAATTTCCCTAAGCTATAGGACCATAAGTGGAAGTGCCCTAGGCTCTGTTGCTTTGTTTTTTAGATGTTTCAGGAAACACCATACACTTCTCCAGAGTGTCTGTTGGCAATTTACATCCCGCCCATCAGCATAACAAGGCTCCCAGTTCTCCATGGCCTGTCCTGACTTTCTGGATTTTACACTTTTTTCAGATGGCCCTTTTGACCGGGAGGAAGTGAGACTTCATTGTAGTGCAGATTTCTTTTGCAAGCTTGCTTGGTTGGCCAAAAAGAGCGTATGCGTTTTTTCCTGAATATATTCAGGAAAAAATGCATACGCCCTTTTTGGCCAAGTGCATCATTGTGGACGTTCTGCCTCTTTTCCTATGCTTTCAATGCAATTCCAGTCTACCTCCTGAACTCGGTTTCCTGCAATTCTGCCCCGCTTTCAAGTCCTCTTGGCAGCCTTACTTCAGTATATTTTTGGACGATAGCTGTCATTTATAACTCTGCAGGTTTGTGAATTACAGTGCCCCTGAGCTCCTTTCTTCAACTCGCTTTCTTGTGAGCTGGCCGCAACACCGCAGGATGGCTTCAGGCCCTAATCTGGTTCCGGCACGGCACGCTGAGCCTTTGGTTATTTCCTCTTCCTGGTGGGAAATGAGAGTTAAATTTGCCCGTCCAGACACCTCCAGCTAGTCTCTGATTGGTTCTCCCTATTCCTGTTCATCTTCCGCAGAAATTGCAAACTGGGCCAAACAGGAGGTTAAAGGCGCTGACTCTCCAAGTGGGGAGAGTGTTAGTAAAGCGTCTGGAATGTTGCACCCGAGTACCAGTGGAGGAAAACTGAGACATATTTGAACACGTCTCCCATTCACACGGTTGATCATACTCTGGGTTCCACATGCATGTTTTAGCTGAAGGATGAATACCTTAAACCTGGAGAGTTGAGACCCATGTAATGGGTACCATGCAATATGACTTCAAAGGGTCTTCATTTGCTCACCGAACCTCTCCAATCCTATCACTGCTGCGTTTATGCCCCTGTACACATGCTTGATTCTCTTCCGGAGACATAGCAATCCATAGGTTTTAAGATACTTACTAGTCAGGTACATTCTTAGGCGTTTAATATGCGGTGTTGAGTCCATTTCGTTGAGCAAGGAGTAGCTCTTGTCTATTCCATATTTGGCTTAAGGAACTTTATCTGTGCTCATTTCAATCTCTGGTTTTATGCAGCACCCCAACTCACCTTTCCCCTTAAGCAAGCATAAGTTGGTTTTCTAAATTTGAGACCCTGTTCTGTTTTGGAATTCAGTTCCTGTGTAGCCAAGTTTACATTCCGTGTATTACTGATATCTTATGATGTTTCTTTTTCTGTGTGACTTATTTCAGTTAGAATCATCATACCTGAATCCACTCATTATGCTGCTAAGGGCCTGATGACATAGATTTCATTGCTGAGTGATATTGCTTTGTAAGTAAATACCACAACTTCTTTATCCATTTTTCACTTTCTGCGATGTTGAACTTGTACTGTAAACGAGGTTCTTGTAAACAGAGGCGTCCCAAACTTTGGGGTGGCTGTGTCTTTTTGATTTTAATTTCCCTAAGCTATAGGACCATAAGTGGAAGTGCCCTAGGCTCTGTTGCTTTGTTTTTTAGATGTTTCAGGAAACACCATACACTTCTCCCGAGTGTCTGTTGGCAATTTACATCCCGCCCATCAGCATAACAAGGCTCCCAGTTCTCCATGGCCTGTCCTGCCTTTCTGGATTTTACACTTTTTTCAGATGGCCCTTTTGACCGGGGGGAAGTGAGACTTCATTGTAGTGCAGATTTCCTTTGCAAGCTTGCTTGGTTGGCCAAAAAGGGCGTATGCGTTTTTTCCTGAATATATTCAGGAAAAAACACATACGCCCTTTTAGGCCAAGTGCATCATTGTGGACGTTCTGCCTCTTTTCCTATGCTTTCAATGCAATTCCAGTCTACCTCCTGAAATCGGTTTCCTGCAATTCTGCCCCGCTTTCAAGTCCTCTTGGCAGCCTTACTTCAGTATATTTTTGGACGATAGCTGTCATTTATAACTCTGCAGGTTTGTGAATTACAGTGCCCCTGAGCTCCTTTCTTCAACTCGCTTTCTTTTGACCTGGCCGCAACACCGCAGGATGGCTTCAGGCCCTAATCTGGTTCCGGCACGGCACGCTGAGCCTTTGGTTATTTCCTCTTCCTGGTGGGAAATGAGAGTTAAATTTGCCCGTCCAGACACCTCCAGCTAGTCTCTGATTGGTTCTCCCTATTCCTGTTCATCTTCCGCAGAAATTGCAAACTGGGCCAAACAGGAGGTTAAAGGCGCTGACTCTCCAAGTGGGGAGAGTGTTAGTAAAGCGTCTGGAATGTTGCACCCGAGTACCAGGGGAGGAAAACTGAGACATATTTGAACACGTCTCCCGTTCACACGGTTGATCATACTCTGGGTTCCACATGCATGTTTTAGCTGAAGGAAGAATACCTTAAACCTGGAGAGTTGAGACCCGTGGAATGGGTACCATGCAATATGACTTCAAAGGGTCTTCATTTGCTCACCGAACCTCTCCAATCCTATCACTGCTGCGTTTATGCCCCTGTACACATGCTTGATTCTCTTTTGGAGACATAGCAATCCATAGGTTTTAAGATACTTACTAGTCAGGTACATTCTTAGGCGTTTAATATGGGGTGTTGAGTCCATTTCGTTGAGCAAGGAGTAGCTCTTGTCTATTCCATATTTGGCTTAAGGAACTTTATCTGTGCTCATTTCAATCTCTGGTTTTATGCAGCACCCCAACTCACCTTTCCCCTTAAGCAAGCATAAGTTGGTTTTCTAAATTTGAGACCCTCTTCTGTTTTGGAATTCATTTCCTGTGTAACCAAGTTTACATTCTGTGTATTACTGATATCTTATGATGTTTCTTTTTCTGTGTGACTTATTTCAGTTAGAATCATCGTACCTGAATCCACTCATTATGCTGCTACGGGCCTGATGACATAGATTTCATTGCTGAGTGATACTGCATTGTACATAAGTACCACAAGTTCTTTATCCATTTTTCACTTTCTGTGATACTGAACTTGTACGGTAAACGAGGTTCTTGTAAACAGAGGCGTCCCAAACTTTGGGGTGGCTGTGTCTTTTTGATTTTAATTTCCTTAATCTATAGGACCATAAGTGGAAGTGCCCTAGGCTCTGTTGCTTTGTTTTTTAGATGTTTCAGGAAACACAATACACTTCTCTCAAGTTTCTGTTGGCAATTTACATCCCGCCCATCAGTATAACAAGGCTCCCAGTTCTCCATGGCCTGTCCTGCCTTTCTGGATTTTACACTTTTTTCAGATGGCCCTTTTGACCGGGGGGAAGTGAGACTTCATTGTAGTGCAGATTTCCTTTGCAAGCTTGCTTGGTTGGCCAAAAAGGGCGTATGCGTTTTTTCCTGAATATATTCAGGAAAAAACGCATACGCCCTTTTTGGCCAAGTGCATCATTGTGGACGTTCTGCCTCTTTTCCTATGCTTTCAATGCAATTCCAGTCTACCTCCTGAAATCGGTTTCCTGCAATTCTGCCCCGCTTTCAAGTCCTCTTGGAAGCCTTACTTCAGTATATTTTTGGACGATAGCTGTCATTGATAACTCTGCAGGTTTGTGAATTACAGTGCCCCTGAGCTCCTTTCTTCAACTCGCATTCTTGTGACCTGGCCGCAACACCGCAGCATGGCTTCAGGCCCTAATCTGGTTCCGGCACGGCACGCTGAGCCTTTGGTTATTTCCTCTTCCTGGTGGGAAATGAGAGTTAAATTTGCCCGTCCAGACACCTCCAGCTAGTGTCTCATTGGTTCTCGCTATTCCTGTTCATCTTCCGCAGAAATTGCAAACTGGGCCAAACAGGAGGTTAAAGGGAATGACTCTCCAAGTGGGGAGAGTGTTAGTAAAGCGTCTGGAATGCTGCACCCGAGTACCAGGGTACGAAAACTGAGACATATTTGAACACGTCACCCGATCACATGGTTGATCATACTCTAGGTTCCACATGCATGTTTTAGCTGAAGGAAGAATACCTTAAACCTGGGTAGTTGAAACCCGTGAAATGGGTACCATGCAATATGACTTTAAAGGGTCTTCATTTGCTCACCAAACCTCTTCCAATCCTATCACTGCTGCGTTTATGCCCCTGTACACATGCTTGATTCTCTTTCGGAGACATAGCAATCCATAGGTTTTAAGATATTACTAGTCAGGTACATTCTTAGGCGTTTAATATGGGGTGTTGAGTCCATTTCGTTGAGCAAGGAGTAGCTCTTGTCTATTCCATATTTGGCTTAAGGAACTTTATCTGTGCTCATTTCAGTCTCTGGTTTTATGCAGCCGCCCAACTCACATTTCCCCTTAAGCAAGCATAAGTTGGTTTTCTAATTTGAGACCCTGTTCTTTTCTGTAATTCAGTTCCTGTGTAGCCAAGTTTACATTCCGTGTATTACTGATATCTTATGATGTTTCTTTTTCTGTGTGACTTATTTCAGTTAGAATCATCATACCTGAATCCACTCATTGTGCTGCTAAGGGCCTGATGACATAGATTTCATTGCTGAGTGATATTGCTTTGTAAGTAAATACCACAACTTCTTTATCCATTTTTCACTTTCTGCGATGTTGAACTTGTACTGTAAACGAGGTTCTTGTAAACAGAGCCATCCCAAACTTTGGGGTGGCTGTGTCTTTTTGATTTTAATTTCCCTAAGCTATAGGACCATAAGTGGAAGTGCCCTAGGCTCTGTTGCTTTGTTTTTTAGATGTTTCAGGAAACACAATACACTTCTCCCGAGTGTCTGTTGGCAATTTACATCCCGCCCATCAGCATAACAAGGCTCCCAGTTCTCCATGGCCTGTCCTGCCTTTCTGGATTTTACACTTTTTTCAGATGGCCCTTTTGACCGGGGGGAAGTGAGACTTCATTGTAGTGCAGATTTCCTTTGCAAGCTTGCTTGGTTGGCCAAAAAGGGCGTATGCGTTTTTTCCTGAATATATTCAGGAAAAAACGCATACGCCCTTTTTGGCCAAGTGCATCATTGTGGACGTTCTGCCTCTTTTCCTATGCTTTCAATGCAATTCCAGTCTACCTCCTGAAATCGGATTCCTGCAATTCTGCCCCGCTTTCAAGTCCTCTTGGCAGCCTTACTTCAGTATATTTTTGGACGATAGCTGTCATTTATAACTCTGCAGGTTTGTGAATTACAGTGCCCCTGAGCTCCTTTCTTCAACTCGCTTTCTTGTGAGCTGGCCGCAACACCGCAGGATGGCTTCAGGCCCTAATCTGGTTCCGGCACGGCACGCTGAGCCTTTGCTTATTTCCTCTTCCTGGTGGGAAATGAGAGTTAAATTTGCCCGTCCAGACACCTCCAGCTAGTCTCTCATTGGTTCTCCCTATTCCTGTTCATCTTGCGCAGAAATTGCAAACTGGGCAAAACAGGAGGTTAAAGGCGCTGACTCTCCAAGTGGGGAGAGTGTTAGTAAAGCGTCTGGAATGTTGCACCCGAGTACCAGCGTACGAAAACTGAGACATATTTGAACACGTCTCCCAATCACACGGTTGATCATACTCTTGGTTCCACATGCATGTTTTAGCTGAAGGAAGAATACCTTAAACCTGGGTAGTTGAAACCCGTGGAATGGGTACCATGCAATATGACTTCAAAGGATATTCATTTGCTCACCGAACCTCTCCAATCCTATCACTGCTGCGTTTATGCCCCTGTACACACGCTTGATTCTCCTTTGGAGACATAGCAATCCCTAGGTTTTAAGATACTTACTAGTCAGGTACATTCTTAGGCGTTTAATATGCGGTGTTGAGTCCATTTCATTGAGCAAGGAGTAGCTCTTGTCTATTCTATATTTGGCTTAAGGAACTTTATCTGTGCTCATTTCAATCTCTGGTTTTATGCAGCACCCCAACTCACCTTTCCCCTTAAGCAAGCATAAGTTGGTTTTCTAATTTGAGACCCTGTTCTGTTCTGTAATTCAGTTCCTGTGTAGCCAAGTTTACATTCCGTGTATTACTGATATCTTATGATGTTTCTTTTTCTGTGTGACTTATTTCAGTTAGAATCATCATACCTGAATCCACTCATTGTGCTGCTAAGGGCCTGATGACATAGATTTCATTGCTGAGTGATATTGCTTTGTAAGTAAATACCACAACTTCTTTATCCATTTTTCACTTTCTGCAATGTTGAACTTGTACTGTAAACGAGGTTCTTGTAAACAGAGCCGTTCCATACTTTGGGGTGGCTGTGTCTTTTTGATTATAATTTACCTAAGCTATAGGACCATAAGTGGAAGTGCCCTAGGCTCTGTTGCTTTGTTTTTTAGATGTTTCAGGAAACACCATACACTTCTCCCGAGTGTCTGTTGGCAATTTACATCCCGCCCATCAGCATAACAAGGCTCCCAGTTCTCCATGGCCTGTCCTGCCTTTCTGGATTTTACACTTTTTTCAGATGGCCCTTTTGACCGGGGGGAAGTGAGACTTCATTGTAGTGCAGATTTCCTTTGCAAGCTTGCTTGGTTGGCCAAAAAGGGCGTATGCGTTTTTTCCTGAATATATTCAGGAAAAAACGCATACGCCCTTTTTGGCCAAGTGCATCATTGTGGACGTTCTGCCTCTTTTTCTATGCTTTCAATGCAATTCCAGTCTACCTCCTGAAATCGGTTTCCTGCAATTCTGCCCCGCTTTCAAGTCCTCTTGGCAGCCTTACTTCAGTATATTTTTGGACGATAGCTGTCATTTATAACTCTGCAGGTTTGTGAATTACAGTGCCCCTGAGCTCCTTTCTTCAACTCGCTTTCTTGTGAGCTGGCCGCAAAACCGCAGGATGGCTTCAGGCCCTAATCTGGTTCCGGCACGGCACGCTGAGCCTTTGGTTATTTCCTCTTCCTGGTGGGAAATGAGAGTTAAATTTGCCCGTCCAGACACCTCCAGCTAGTCTCTCATTGGTTCTCGCTATTCCTGTTCATCTTGCGCAGAAATTGCAAACTGGGCCAAACAGGAGGTTAAAGGCGCTGACTCTCCAAGTGGGGAGAGTGTTAGTAAAGCGTCTGGAATGTTGCACCCGAGTACCAGGGGAGGAAAACTGAGACATATTTGAACACGTCTCCCGTTCACACGGTTGATCATACTCTGGGTTCCACATGCATGTTTTTGCTGAAGGAAGAATACCTTAAACCTGGGTAGTTGAGACCCGTGGAATGGGTACCATGCAATATGACTTCAAAGGGTCTTCATTTGCTCAGCGAACCGCTCCAATCCTATCACTGCTGCGTTTATGCCCCTGTACACACGCTTGATTCTCTTTTGGAGACATAGCAATCCATAGGTTTTAAGATACTTACTAGTCAGGTACATTCTTAGGCGTTTAATATGGGGTGTTGAGTCCATTTCGTTGAGCAAGGAGTAGCTCTTTTCTATTCCATATTTGGCTTAAGGAACTTTATCTGTGCTCATTTCAATCTCTGGTTTTATGCAGCACCCCAACTCACCTTTCCCCTTAAGCAAGCATAAGTTGGTTTTCTAAATTTGAGACCCTGTTCTGTTTTGGAATTCATTTCCTGTGTAGCCAAGTTTACATTCTGTGTATTACTGATATCTTATGATGTTTCTTTTTCTGTGTGACTTATTTCAGTTAGAATCATCGTACCTGAATCCACTCATTATGCTGCTAAGGGCCTGATGACATAGATTTCATTGCTGAGTGATACTGCATTGTACATAAGTACCACAAGTTCTTTATCCATTTTTCACTTTCTGTGATACTGAACTTGTACGGTAAACGAGGTTCTTGTAAACAGAGGCGTCCCAAACTTTGGGGTGGCTGTGTCTTTTTGATTTTAATTTCCCTAAGCTATAGGACCATAAGTGGAAGTGCCCTAGGCTCTGTTGCTTTGTTTTTTAGATGTTTCAGGAAACACCATACACTTCTCCCGAGTGTCTGTTGGCAATTTACATCCCGCCCATCAGCATAACAAGGCTCCCAGTTCTCCATGGCCTGTCCTGCCTTTCTGGATTTTACACTTTTTTCAGATGGTCCTTTTGACCGGGGGGAAGTGAGACTTCATTGTAGTGCAGATTTCGTTTGCAAGCTTGCTTGGTTGGCCAAAAAGGGCGTATGCGTTTTTTCCTGAATATATTCAGGAAAAAACGCATACGCCCTTTATGGCCAAGTGCATCATTGTGGACGTTCTGCCTCTTTTCCTATGCTTTCAATGCAATTCCAGTCTACCTCCTGAAATCGGTTTCCTGCAATTCTGCCCCGCTTTCAAGTCCTCTTGGCAGCCTTACTTCAGTATATTTTTGGACGATAGCTGTCATTTATAACTCTGCAGGTTTGTGAATTACAGTGCCCCTGAGCTCCTTTCTTCAACTCGCTTTCTTTTGAGCTGGCAGCAACACCGCAGGATGGCTTCAGGCCCTAATCTGGTTCCGGCATGGCACGCTGAGCCTTTGGTTATTTCCTCTTCCTGGTGGGAAATGAGAGTTAAATTTTCCCGTCCAGTCACCTCCAGCTAGTCTCTCATTGGTTCTCGCTATTCCTGTTCATCTTCCGCAGAAATTGCAAACTGGGCCAAACAGGAGGTTAAAGGGACTGACTCTCCAAGTGGGGAGAGTGTTAGTAAAGCGTCTGGAATGTTGCACCCGAGTACCAGGGTACAAAAACTGAGACATATTTGAACACGTCTCCCGTTCACACGGTTGATCATACTCTGGGTTCCACATGCATGTTTTAGCTGAAGGAAGAATACCTTAAACCTGGAGAGTTGAGACCCATGGAATGGGTACCATGCAATATGACTTCAAAGGGTCTTCATTTGCTCACCGAACCTCTCCAATCCTATCACTGCTGCGTTTATGCCCCTGTACACATGCTTGATTCTCTTTCAGAGACATAGCAATCCATAGGTTTTGAGATACTTACTAGTCAGGTACATTCTTAGGCGTTTAATATGGGGTGTTGAGTCCATTTCGTTGATAAAGGAGTAGCTCTTGTCTATTCCATATTTGGCTTAAGGAAATTTATCTGTGCTCATTTCAACCTCTGGTTTTATGCAGCACCCCAACTCACCTTTCCCCTTAAGCAAGCATAAGTTCGTTTTCTAAATTTGAGACCCTGTTCTGTTTTGGAATTCAGTTCCTGTGTAGCCAAGTTTACATTCCGTGTATTACTGATATCTTATGATGTTTCTTTTTCTGTGTGACTTATTTCAGTTAGAATCATCGTACCTGAATCCACTCATTATGCTGCTACGAGCCTGATGACATAGATTTCATTGCTGAGTGATACTGCATTGTACGTAAGTACCACAAGTTCTTTATCCATTTTTCACTTTCTGTGATGTTGAACTTGTACGGTAAAGGAGGTTCTTGTAAACAGAGGCGTCCCAAACTTTGGGGTGGCTGTGTCTTTTTGATTTTAATTTCCGTAAGCTATAGGACCATAAGTGGAAGTGCCCTAGGCTCTGTTGCTTTGTTTTTTAGATGTTTCAGGAAACACCATACACTTCTCCCGAGTGTCTGTTGGCAATTTACATCCCGCCCATCAGCATAACAAGGCTCCCAGTTCTCCATGGCCTGTCCTGCCTTTCTGGATTTTACACTTTTTTCAGATGGCCCTTTTGACCGGGGGGATGTGAGACTTCATTGTAGTGCAGATTTCCTTTGCAAGCTTGCTTGGTTGGCCAAAAAGTGCGTATGCGTTTTTTCCTGAATATATTCAGGAAAAAAACGCATACGCCCTTTTTGGCCAAGTGCATCATTGTGGACGTTCTGCCTCTTTTCCTATGCTTTCAATGCAATTCCAGTCTACCTCCTGAAATCGGTTTCCTGCAATTCTGCCCCGCTTTCAAGTCCTCTTGGCAGCCTTACTTCAGTATATTTTTGGACGATAGCTGTCATTTATAACTCTGCAGGTTTGTGAATTACAGTGCCCCTGAGCTCCTTTCTTCAACTCGCTTTCTTGTGACCTGGCCGCAACACCGCAGGATGGCTTCCGGCCCTAATCTCGTTCCGGCACGGCACGCTGAGCCTTTGGGTAATTCCTCTTCCTGGTGGGAAATGAGAGTTAAATTTTCCCGTCCAGACACCTCCAGCTAGTCTCTCATTGGTTCTCGCTATTCCTGTTCATCTTCCGCAGAAATTGCAAACTGGGCCAAACAGGAGGTTAAAGGGACTGACTCTCCAAGTCGGGAGAGTGTTAGTAAAGCGTCTGGAATGTTGCACCCGAGTACCAGGGGAGGAAAACTGAGACATATTTGAACACATCTCCCGTTCACACGGTTGATCATACTCTGGGTTCCACATGCATGTTTTAGCTGAAGGAAGAATACCTTAAACCTGGAGAGTTGAGACCCGTGGAATGGGTACCATGCAATATGACTTCAAAGGGTCTTCATTTTCTCACCGAACCTCTCCAATCCTATCACTGCTGCGTTTATGCCCCTGTACACACGCTTGATTCTCTTTTGGAGACATAGCAATCCATAGGTTTTAAGATACTTACTAGTCAGGTACATTCTTAGGCGTTTAATATGGGGTGTTGAGTCCATTTCGTTGAGCAAGGAGTAGCTCTTGTCTATTCCATATTTGGCTTAAGGAACTTTATCTGTGCTCATTTCAATCTCTGGTTTTATGCAGCACCCCAACTCACCTTTCCCCTTAAGCAAGCATAAGTTGGTTTTCTAAATTTGAGACCCTCTTCTGTTTTGGAATTCAGTTCCAGTGTAGCCAAGTTTACATTCTGTGTATTACTGATATCTTATGATGTTTCTTTTTCTGTGTGACTTATTTCAGTTAGAATCATCGTACCTGAATCCACTCATTATGCTGCTACGGGCCTGATGACATAGATTTCATTGCTGAGTGATACTGCATTGTACATAAGTACCACAAGTTCTTTATCCATTTTTCACTTTCTGTGATACTGAACTTGTACGGTAAAGGAGGTTCTTGTAAACAGAGGCGTCCCAAACTTTGGGGTGGCTGTGTCTTTTTGATTTTAATTTCTCTAAGCTATAGGACCATAAGTGGAAGTGCCCTAGGCTCTGTTGCTTTGTTTTTTAGATGTTTCAGGAAACACCATACACTTCTCCCAATTTTCTGTTGGCAATATACATCCCGCCCATCAGCATAACAAGGCTCCTAGTTCTCCATGGCCTGTCCTGCCTTTCTGGATTTTACACTTTTTTCAGATGGCCCTTTTGACCGGGGGGAAGTGAGACTTCATGGTAGTGCAGATTTCCTTTGCAAGCTTGCTTGGTTGGCCAAAAAGGGCGTATGCGTTTTTTCCTGAATATATTCAGGAAAAAACGCATACGCCCTTTTTGGCCAAGTGCATCATTGTGGACGTTCTGCCTCTTTTCCTATGCTTTCAATGCAATTCCAGTCTACCTCCTGAAATCGGTTTCCTGCAATTCTGCCCCGCTTTCAAGTCCTCTTGGCAGCCTTACTTCAGTATATTTTTGGACGATAGCTGTCATTTATAACTCTGCAGGTTTGTGAATTACAGTGCCCCTGAGCTCCTTTCTTCAACTCGCATTCTTGTGACCTGGCTGTAACACCGCAGCATGGCTTCATGCCCTAATCTGGTTCCGGCACGGCACGCTGAGCCTTTGGTTAATTCCTCTTCCTGGTGGGAAATGAGAGTTAAATTTGCCCGTCCATACACCTCCAGCTAGTCTCTCATTGATTCTCGCTATTCCTGTTCATCTTCCGCAGAAACTGCAAACTGGGCCAAACAGGAGGTTAAAGGCGCTGACTCTCCAAGTTTGGAGAGTGTTAGTAAAGCGTCTGGAATGTTGCACCCGAGTACCAGGGGAGGAAAACTGAGACATATTTGAACACGTCTCCCGTTCACACGGTTGATCATACTCTGGGTTCCACATGCATGTTTTAGCTGAAGGAAGAATAACTTAAACCTGGAGAGTTGAGACCCGTGGAATGGGTACCATGCAATATGACTTCAAAGGGTCTTCATTTGCTCACCGAACCTCTCCAATCCTATCACTGCTGCGTTTATGCCCCTGTGCACATGCTTGATTCTCTTTCGGAGACATAGCAATCCATAGGTTTTAAGATACTTACTAGTCAGGTACATTCTTAGGCGTTTAATATGCGGTGTTGAGTCCATTTCGTTGAGCAAGGAGTAGCTCTTGTCTATTCCATATTTGGCTTAAGGAACTTTATCTGTGCTCATTTCAATCTCTGGTTTTATGCAGCACCCCAACTCACCTTTCCCCTTAAGCAAGCATAAGTTGGTTTTCTAATTTGAGACCCTGTTCTGTTTTGGAATTCAGTTCCTGTGTAGCCAAGTTTACATTCCGTGTATTAGTGATATCTTATGATGTTTCTTTTTCTGTGTGACTTATTTCAGTTAGAATCATCGTACCTGAATCCACTCATTATGCTGCCACGGGCCTGATGACATAGATTTCATTGCTGAGTGATACTGCATTGTACATAAGTACCACAAATTCTTTATCCATTTTCCACTTTCTCTGATACTGAACTTGTACGGTAAACGAGGTTCTTGTAAACAGAGGCGTCCCAAACTTTGGGGTGGCTGTGTCTTTCTGATTTTAATTTCCCTAACTATAGGACCATAAGTGGAAGTGCCCTAGGCTCTGTTGCTTTGTTTTTTAGAAGTTTCAGGAAACACCATACACTTCTCCCGAGTGTCTGTTGGCAATTTACATCCCGCCCATCAGCATAACAAGGCTCCCAGTTCTCCATGGCCTGTCCTGCCTTTCTGGAATTTACACTTTTTTCAGATGGCCCTTTTGACCGGGGGGAAGTGAGACTTCATTGTAGTGCAGATTTCCTTTGCAAGTTTGCTTGGTTGGTCAAAAAGGGCGTATGCGTTTTTTCCTGAATATATTCAGGAAAAAACGCATACGCCCTTTTTGGCCAAGTGCATCATTGTGGACGTTCTGTCTCTTTTCCTATGCTTTCAATGCAATTCCAGTCTACCTCCTGAAATCGGTTTCCTGCAATTCTGCCCCGCTTTCAAGTCCTCTTGGCAGCCTTACTTCAGTATATTTTTGGACGATAGCTGTCATTTATAACTCTGCAGGTTTGTGAATTACAGTGCCCCTGAGCTCCTTTCTTCAACTCGCTTTCTTGTGATCTGGCCGAAACACCGCAGGATGGCTTCAGGCCCTAATCTGGTTCCAGCACGGCACGCTGAGCCTTTGGTTAATTCCTCTTCCTGGTGGGAAATGAGAGTTAAATTTACGGTCCAGACACCTCCAGCTAGTCTCTCATTGGTTCTCGCTATTCCTGTTCATCTTCCGCAGAAATTGCAAACTGGGCCAAACAGGAGGTTAAAGGGACTGACTCTCCAAGTCGGGAGAGTGTTAGTAAAGCGTCTGGAATGTTGCACCCGAGTACCAGGGTACGAAAACTGAGACATATTTGAACACGTCTCCCGATCACATGGTTTATCATACTCTAGGTTCCATATGCATGTTTTAGCTGAAGGAAGAATAACTTAAACCTGGGTAGTTGAAACCCGTGGAATGGGTACCATGCAATATGACTTCAAAGGTTCTTCATTTGCTCACCGAACCTCTCCAATCCTATCACTGCTGCGTTAATTCCCCTGTACACATGCTTGATTCTCTTTCGGAGACATAGCAATCCATAGGTTTTAAGATACTTACTAGTCAGGTACATTCTTAGGCGTTTAATATGGGGTGTTGAGTCCATTTCGTTGAGCAAGGAGTAGCTATTGTCTATTCCATATTTGGCTTAAGGAACTTTATCTGTGCTCATTTCAATCTCTGGTTTTATGCAGCACCCCAACTCACCTTTCCCCTTAAGCAAACATAATTTGGTTTTCTCAATTTGAGACCCTGTTCTGTTTTGGAATTCAGTTCCTGTGTAGCCAAGTTTACATTCCGTGTATTACTGATATCTTATGATGTTTCTTTTTCTGTGTGACTTATTTCAGTTAGAATCATCGTACCTGAATCCACTCATTATGCTGCTACGGGCCTGATGACATAGATTTCATTGCTGAGTGATACTGCATTGTACGTAAGTACCACAAGTTCTTTATCCATTTTTCACTTTCTGTGATACTGAACTTGTACGGTAAACGAGGTTCTTGTAAACAGAGGCGTCCCAAACTTTGGGGTGGCTGTGTCTTTTTTATTTTAATTTCCCTAAGCTATAGGACCATAAGTGGAAGTGCCCTAGGCTCTGTTGCTTTGTTTTTTAGATGTTTCAGGAAACAACATACACTTCTCCCAAGTGTCTGTTGGCAATTTACATCCCGCCCATCAGCATAACAAGGCTCCCAGTTCTCTATGGCCTGTCCTGCCTTTCTGGATTTTACACTTTTTTCAGATGGCCCTTTTGACTGAGGGGAAGTGAGACTTCATTGTAGTGCAGATTTCCTTTGCAAGTTTGCTTGGTTGACCAAAAAGGGCGTATGCGTTTTTTCCTGAATATATTCAGGAAAAAACGCATACGCCCTTTTTGGCTAAGTGCATCATTGAGGACGTTCTGCCTCTTTTCCTATTCTTTCAACGCAATTCCAGTCTACCTCCTGAAATGGGTTTCCTGCAATTCTGCCCTGCTTTCAAGTCCTCTTGGCAGCCTTACTTCGGTATATTTTTGGACGATAGCTGTCATTTATAACTCTGCAGGTTTGTGAATTACAGTGCCCCTGAGCTCCTTTCTTCAATTCGCTTTCTTGTGAGCTGGCCGCAACACCGCAGGATGGCTTCAGGCCCTAATCTGGTTCCGGCACGGCACGCTGAGCCTTTGGTTAATTCCTCTTCCTGGTGGGAAATGAGAGTTAAATTTTCCCGTCCAGACTCCTCCAGCTAGTCTCTCATTGGTTCTCGCTATTCCTGTTCATCTTCCGCAGAAATTGCAAACTGGGCCAAACAGGAGGTTAAAGGGACTGACTCTCCAAGTCGGGAGAGTGTTAGTAAAGCGTCTGGAATGTTGCACCCGAGTACCAGGGTACGAAAACTGAGACATATTTGAACACGTCTCTCGATCACATGGTTGATCATACTCTAGGTTCCACATGCATGTTTTAGCTGCAGGAAGAATACCTTAAACCTGGGTAGTTGAAACCCGTGGAATGGGTACCATGCAATATGACTTCAAAGGGTCTTCATTTGCTCACCGAACCTCTCCAATCCTATCACTGCTGCGTTTATGCACCTGTACACATGCTTGATTCTCTTTCGGAGACATAGCAATCCATAGGTTTTAAGATACTTACTAGTCAGGTACATTCTTAGGCGTTTAATATGGGGTGTTGAGTCCATTTCGTTGAGCAAGGAGTAGCTCTTGTCTATTCCATATTTGGCTTAAGGAACTTTATCTGTGCTCATTTCAATCTCTGGTTTTATGCAGCACCCCAACTCACCTTTCCCCTTAAGCAAGCATAAGTTGGTTTTCTAAATTTGAGACCCTGTTCTGTTCTGTAATTCAGTTCCTGTGTAGCCAAGGTTACATTCCGTGTATTAGTGATATCTTATGATGTTTCTTTTTCTGTGTGACTTATTTCAGATAGAATCACCATACCTGAATCCACTCATTGTGCTACTAAGGGCCTGATGACATAGATTTCATTGCTGAGTGATATTGCTTTTTAAGTAAATACCACAACTTCTTTATCCATTTTTCACTTTCTGCGATGTTGAACTTGTACTGTAAATGAGGTTCTTGTAAACAGAGGCGTCCCAAACTTTGGGGTGGCTGTGTCTTTTTGATTTTAATTTCCCTAAGCTATAGGACCATAAGTGGAAGTGCCCTAGGCTCTGTTGCTTTGTTTTTTAGATGTTTCAGGAAACACCATACACTTCTCCCGAGTGTCTGTTGGCAATTTACATCCCGCCCATCAGCATAACAAGGCTCCCAGTTCTCCATGGCCTGTCCTGCCTTTCTGGATTTTACACTTTTTTCAGATGGCCCTTTTGACCGGGGGGAAGTGAGACTTCATTGTAGTGCAGATTTCCTTTGCAAGCTTACTTGGTTGGCCAAAAAGTGCGTATGCGTTTTTTCCTGAATATATTCAGGAAAAAACGCATACGCCCTTTTTGGCCAAGTGCATCATTGTGGACGTTCTGCCTCTTTTCCTATGCTTTTAATGCAATTCCAGTCTACCTCCTGAAATCGGATTCCTGCAATTCTGCCCCGCTTTCAAGTCCTCTTGGCAGCCTTACTTCAGTATATTTTTGGATGATAGCTGTCATTTATAACTCTGCAGGTTTGTGAATTACAGTGCCCCTGAGCTCCTTTCTTCAACTCGCTTTCTTGTGAGCTGGCCGCAACACCGCAGGATGGCTTCAGGCCCTAATCTGGTTCCGGCACGGCACGCTGAGCCTTTGCTTATTTCCTCTTCCTGGTGGGAAATGAGAGTTAAATTTGCCCGTCCAGACACCTCCAGCTAGTCTCTCATTGGTTCTCCCTATTCCTGTTCATCTTGCGCAGAAATTGCAAACTGGGCCAAACAGGAGGTTAAAGGCGCTGACTCTCCAAGTGGGGAGAGTGTTAGTAAAGCGTCTGGAATGTTACACCCGAGTACCAGCGTACGAAAACTGAGACATATTTGAACACGTCTCCCGATCACACGGTTGATCATACTCTTGGTTCCACATGCATGTTTTAGCTGAAGGAAGAATACCTTAAACCTGGGTAGTTGAAACCCGTGGAATGGGTACCATGCAATATGACTTCAAAGGATCTTCATTTGCTCACCGAACCTCTCCAATCCTATCACTGCTGCGTTTATGCCCCTGTACACACGCTTGAATCTCTTTTGGAGACATAGCAATCCCTAGGTTTTAAGATACTTACTAGTCAGGTACATTCTTAGGCGTTTAATATGCGGTGTTGAGTCCATTTCATTGAGCAAGGAGTAGCTCTTGTCTATTCTATATTTGGCTTAAGGAACTTTATCTGTGCTCATTTCAATCTCTGGTTTTATGCAGCACCCCAACTCACCTTTCCCCTTAAGCAAGCATAAGTTGGTTTTCTAAATTTGAGACCCTCTTCTGTTTTGGAATTCATTTCCTGTGTAGCCAAGTTTACATTCTGTGTATTACTGATATCTTATGATGTTTCTTTTTCTGTGTGACTTATTTCAGTTAGAATCATCGTACCTGAATCCACTCATTATGCTGCTACGGGCCTGATGACATAGATTTCATTGCTGAGTGATACTGCATTGTACATAAGTACCACAAGTTCTTTATCCATTTTTCACTTTCTGTGATACTGAACTTGTACGGTAAACGAGGTTCTTGTAAACAGAGGCGTCCCAAACTTTGGGGTGGCTGTGTCTTTTTGATTTTAATTTCCCTAAGCTATAGGACCATAAGTGGAAGTGCCCTAGGCTCTGTTGCTTTGTTTTTTAGATGTTTCAGGAAACACCATACACTTCTCCCGAGTGTCTGTTGGCAATTTACATCCCGCCCATCAGCATAACAAGGCTCCCAGTTCTCCATGGCCTGTCCTGCCTTTCTGGATTTTACACTTTTTTCAGATGGCCCTTTTGACCAGGGGGAAGTGAGACTTCATTGTAGTGCAGATTTCCTTTGCAAGCTTGCTTGGTTGGCCAAAAAGGGCGTATGCGTTTTTTCCTGAATATATTCAGGAAAAAACGCATACGCCCTTTTTTGGCCAAGTGCATCATTGTGGACGTTCTGCCTCTTTTCCTATGCTTTCAATGCAATTCCAGTCTACCTCCTGAAATCGGTTTCCTGCAATTCTGCCCCGCTTTCAAGTCCTCTTGGCAGCCTTACTTCAGTATATTTTTGGACGATAGCTGTCATTTATAACTCTGCAGGTTTGTGAATTACAGTGCCCCTGAGCTCCTTTCTTCAACTCGCTTTCTTGTGAGCTGGCCGCAACACCGCAGGATGGCTTCAGGCCCTAATCTGATTCCGGCACGGCACGCTGAGCCTTTGGTTATTTCCTCTTCCTGGTGGAAATGAGAGTTAAATTTGCCCGTCCAGACACCTCCAGCTAGTCTCTCATTGGTTCTCCCTATTCCTGTTCATCTTCCGCAGAAATTGCAAACTGGGCCAAACAGGAGGTTAAAGGCGCTGACTCTCCAAGTGGGGAGAGTGTTAGTAAAGCGTCTGGAATGTTGCACCCGAGTACCAGTGGAGGAAAACTGAGACATATTTGAACACGTCTCCCGTTCACACGGTTGATCATACTCTGGGTTCCACATGCATGTTGTAGCTGAAGGATGAATACCTTAAACCTGGAGAGTTGAGACCCATGTAATGGGTACCATGCAATATGACTTCAAAGGGTCTTCATTTGCTCACCGAACCTCTCCAATCCTATCACTGCTGCGTTTATGCCCCTGTACACATGCTTGATTCTCTTCCGGAGACATAGCAATCCATAGGTTTTAAGATACTTACTAGTCAGGTACATTCTTAGGCGTTTAATATGCGGTGTTGAGTCCATTTCGTTGAGCAAGGAGTAGCTCTTGTCTATTCCATATTTGGCTTAAGGAACTTTATCTGTGCTCATTTCAATCTCTGGTTTTATGCAGCACCCCAACTCACCTTTCCCCTTAAGCAAGCATAAGTTGGTTTTCTAAATTTGAGACCCTGTTCTGTTTTGGAATTCAGTTCCTGTGTAGCCAAGTTTACATTCCGTGTATTACTGATATCTTATGATGTTTCTTTTTCTGTGTGACTTATTTCAGTTAGAATCATCATACCTGAATCCACTCATTATGCTGCTAAGGGCCTGATGACATAGATTTCATTGCTGAGTGATATTGTTTTGTAAGTAAATACCACAACTTCTTTATCCATTTTTCACTTTCTGCGATGTTGAACTTGTACTGTAAACGAGGTTCTTGTAAACAGAGGCGTCCCAAACTTTGGGGTGGCTGTGTCTTTTTGATTTTAATTTCCCTAAGCTATAGGACCATAAGTGGAAGTGCCCTAGGCTCTGTTGCTTTGTTTTTTAGATGTTTCAGGAAACACCATACACTTCTCCAGAGTGTCTGTTGGCAATTTACATCCCGCCCATCAGCATAACAAGGCTCCCAGTTCTCCATGGCCTGTCCTGACTTTCTGGATTTTACACTTTTTTCAGATGGCCCTTTTGACCGGGAGGAAGTGAGACTTCATTGTAGTGCAGATTTCCTTTGCAAGCTTGCATGGTTGGCCAAAAAGGGCGTATGCGTTTTTTCCTGAATATATTCAGGAAAAAATGCATACGCCCTTTTTGGCCAAGTGCATCATTGTGGACGTTCTGCCTCTTTTCCTATGCTTTCAATGCAATTCCAGTCTACCTCCTGAAATCGGTTTCCTGCAATTCTGCCCCGCATTCAAGTCCTCTTGGCAGCCTTACTTCAGTATATTTTTGGACGATAGCTGTCATTTATAACTCTGCAGGTTTGTGAATTACAGTGCCCCTGAGCTCCTTTCTTCAACTCGCTTTCTTGTGAGCAGGCCGCAACACCGCAGGATGGTTTCAGGCCCTAATCTGGTTCCGGCACGGCTCGCTGACCCTTTGGTTATTTCGTCTTCCTGGTGGGAAATGAGAGTTAAATTTGCCCGTCCAGACACCTCCAGCTAGTCTCTCATTGGTTCTCCCTATTCCTGTTCATCTTCCGCAGAAATTGCAAACTGGGCCAAACAGGAGGTTAAAGGCGCTGACTCTCCAACTGGGGAGAGTGTTAGTAAAGCGTCTGGAATGTTGCACCCGAGTACCAGGGGAGGAAAACTGAGACATATTTGAACACGTCTCCCGTTCACACGGTTGATCATACTCTGGGTTCCACATGCATGTTTTAGCTGAAGGAAGAATACCTTAAACCTGGAGAGTTGAGACCCGTGGAATGGGTACCATGCAATAAGACTTCAAAGGGTCTTCATTTGCTCACCGAACCTCTCCAATCCTATCACTGCTGCGTTTATGCCCCTGTACACATGCTTGATTCTCTTTCAGAGACATAGCAATCCATAGGTTTTAAGATACTTACTAGTCAGGTACATTCTTAGGCGTTTAATATGGGGTGTTGAGTCCATTTTGTTGAGCAAGGAGTAGCTCTTGTCTATTCCATATTTGGCTTAAGGAACTTTATCTGTGCTCATTTCAATCTCTGGATTCATGCAGCACCCCAAATCACCTTTCCCCTTAAGCAAGCATAAGTTGGTTTTCTAAATTTGAGACCCTGTTCTGTTCTGTAATTCAGTTCCTGTGTAGCCAAGTTTACATTCCGTGTATTACTGATATCTTATGATGTTTCTTTTTCTGTGTGACTTATTTCAGTTAGAATCATCATACCTGAATCCACTCATTGTGCTGCTAAGGGCCTGATGACATAGATTTCATTGCTGAGTGATATTGCTTTGTAAGTAAATACCACAAATTCTTTATCCATTTTTCACTTTCTGCAATGTGGAACTTGTACTGTAAACGAGGTTCTTGTAAACAGAGCCGTTCCAAATTTTGGTGTGGCTGTGTCTTTTTGATTTTAATTTCCCTAAGCTATAGGACCATAAGTGGAAGTGCCCTAGGCTCTGTTGCTTTGTTTTTTAGATGTTTCAGGAAACACCATACACTTGTCCCGAAGGTCTGTTGGCAATTTATATCCCGCCCATCAGCATAACAAGGCTCCCAGTTCTCCATGGCCTGTCCTGCCTTTCTGGATTTTACACTTTTTTCAGATGGCCCTTTTGAACAGGGGGAAGTGAGACTTCATTGTAGTGCAGATTTCCTTTGCAAGCTTGCTTGGTTGGCCAAAAAGGGCGTATGCGTTTTTTCCTGAATATATTCAGGAAAAAACGCATACGCCCTTTTTGGCCAAGTGCATCATTGTGGACGTTCTGCCTCTTTTCCTATGCTTTCAATGCAATTCCACTCTACCTCCTGAAATCGGTTTCCTGCAATTCTGCCCCGCTTTCAAGTCCTCTTGGCAGCCTTACTTCAGTATATTTTTGGACGATAGCTGTCATTTATAACTCTGCAGGTTTGTGAATTACAGTGCTCCTGAGCTCCTTTCTTCAACTCGCTTTCTTGTGAGCTGGCCGCAACACCGCAGGATGGCTTCAGGCCCTAATCTGGTTCCGGCACGGCACGCTGAGCCTTTGGTTATTTCCTCTTCCTGGTGGGAAATGAGAGTTAAATTTGCCCGTCCAGACACATCCAGCTAGTCTCTCATTGGTTCTCCCTATTCCTGTTCATCTTCCGCAGAAATTGCAAACTGGGCCAAACAGGAGGTTAAAGGCGCTGACTCTCCAAGTGGGGAGAGTGTTAGTAAAGCGCCTGGAATGTTGCACCCGAGTACCAGGGGAGGAAAACTGAGACATATTTGAACACGTCTCCCGTTCACACGGTTGATCATACTCTGGGTTCCACATGCATGTTTTTGCTGAAGGAAGAATACCTTAAACCTGGAGAGTTGAGACCCGTGGAATGGGTACCATGCAATATGACTTCAAAGGGTCTTCATTTGCTCACCGAACCTCTCCAATCCTATCACTGCTGCGTTTATGCCCCTGTACACACGCTTGATTCTCTTTTGGAGACATAGCAATCCATAGGTTTTAAGATACTTACTAGTCAGGTACATTCTTAGGCGTTTAATATGGGGTGTTGAGTCCATTTCGTTGAGCAAGGAGTAGCTCTTTTCTATTCCATATTTGGCTTAAGGAACTTTATCTGTGCTCATTTCAATCTCTGGTTTTATGCAGCACCCCAACTCACCTTTCCCCTTAAGCAAGCATAAGTTGGTTTTCTAAATTTGAGACCCTGCTCTGTTCTGTAATTCAGTTCCTGTGTAACCAAGTTTACATTCCGTGTATTACTGATATCTTATGATGTTTCTTTTTCTGTGTGACTTATTTCCGTTAGAATCATCATACCTGAATCCACTCATTGTGCTACTAAGGGCCTGATGACATAGATTTCATTGCTGAATGATATTGCTTTGTAAGTAAATACCACAACTTCTTTATCCATTTTTCAATTTCTGCGATGTTGAACTTGTACTGTAAACGAGGTTCTTGTAAACAGAGGCGTCCCAAACTTTGGGGTGGCTGTGTCTTTTTGATTTTAATTTCCCTAAGCTATAGGACCATAAGTGGAAGTGCCCTAGGCTCTGTTGCTTTGTTTTTTAGATGTTTCAGGAAACACCATACACTTCTCCAGAGTGTCTGTTGGCAATTTACATCCCGCCCATCAGCATAACAAGGCTCCCAGTTCTCCATGGCCTGTCCTGACTTTCTGGATTTTACACTTTTTTCAGATGGCCCTTTTGACCGGGAGGAAGTGAGACTTCATTGTAGTGCAGATTTCTTTTGCAAGCTTGCTTGGTTGGCCAAAAAGAGCGTATGCGTTTTTTCCTGAATATATTCAGGAAAAAATGCATACGCCCTTTTTGGCCAAGTGCATCATTGTGGACGTTCTGCCTCTTTTCCTATGCTTTCAATGCAATTCCAGTCTACCTCCTGAACTCGGTTTCCTGCAATTCTGCCCCGCTTTCAAGTCCTCTTGGCAGCCTTACTTCAGTATATTTTTGGACGATAGCTGTCATTTATAACTCTGCAGGTTTGTGAATTACAGTGCCCCTGAGCTCCTTTCTTCAACTCGCTTTCTTGTGAGCTGGCCGCAACACCGCAGGATGGCTTCAGGCCCTAATCTGGTTCCGGCACGGCACGCTGAGCCTTTGGTTATTTCCTCTTCCTGGTGGGAAATGAGAGTTAAATTTGCCCGTCCAGACACCTCCAGCTAGTCTCTGATTGGTTCTCCCTATTCCTGTTCATCTTCCGCAGAAATTGCAAACTGGGCCAAACAGGAGGTTAAAGGCGCTGACTCTCCAAGTGGGGAGAGTGTTAGTAAAGCGTCTGGAATGTTGCACCCGAGTACCAGTGGAGGAAAACTGAGACATATTTGAACACGTCTCCCATTCACACGGTTGATCATACTCTGGGTTCCACATGCATGTTTTAGCTGAAGGATGAATACCTTAAACCTGGAGAGTTGAGACCCATGTAATGGGTACCATGCAATATGACTTCAAAGGGTCTTCATTTGCTCACCGAACCTCTCCAATCCTATCACTGCTGCGTTTATGCCCCTGTACACATGCTTGATTCTCTTCCGGAGACATAGCAATCCATAGGTTTTAAGATACTTACTAGTCAGGTACATTCTTAGGCGTTTAATATGCGGTGTTGAGTCCATTTCGTTGAGCAAGGAGTAGCTCTTGTCTATTCCATATTTGGCTTAAGGAACTTTATCTGTGCTCATTTCAATCTCTGGTTTTATGCAGCACCCCAACTCACCTTTCCCCTTAAGCAAGCATAAGTTGGTTTTCTAAATTTGAGACCCTGTTCTGTTTTGGAATTCAGTTCCTGTGTAGCCAAGTTTACATTCCGTGTATTACTGATATCTTATGATGTTTCTTTTTCTGTGTGACTTATTTCAGTTAGAATCATCATACCTGAATCCACTCATTATGCTGCTAAGGGCCTGATGACATAGATTTCATTGCTGAGTGATATTGCTTTGTAAGTAAATACCACAACTTCTTTATCCATTTTTCACTTTCTGCGATGTTGAACTTGTACTGTAAACGAGGTTCTTGTAAACAGAGGCGTCCCAAACTTTGGGGTGGCTGTGTCTTTTTGATTTTAATTTCCCTAAGCTATAGGACCATAAGTGGAAGTGCCCTAGGCTCTGTTGCTTTGTTTTTTAGATGTTTCAGGAAACACCATACACTTCTCCCGAGTGTCTGTTGGCAATTTACATCCCGCCCATCAGCATAACAAGGCTCCCAGTTCTCCATGGCCTGTCCTGCCTTTCTGGATTTTACACTTTTTTCAGATGGCCCTTTTGACCGGGGGGAAGTGAGACTTCATTGTAGTGCAGATTTCCTTTGCAAGCTTGCTTGGTTGGCCAAAAAGGGCGTATGCGTTTTTTCCTGAATATATTCAGGAAAAAACACATACGCCCTTTTAGGCCAAGTGCATCATTGTGGACGTTCTGCCTCTTTTCCTATGCTTTCAATGCAATTCCAGTCTACCTCCTGAAATCGGTTTCCTGCAATTCTGCCCCGCTTTCAAGTCCTCTTGGCAGCCTTACTTCAGTATATTTTTGGACGATAGCTGTCATTTATAACTCTGCAGGTTTGTGAATTACAGTGCCCCTGAGCTCCTTTCTTCAACTCGCTTTCTTTTGACCTGGCCGCAACACCGCAGGATGGCTTCAGGCCCTAATCTGGTTCCGGCACGGCACGCTGAGCCTTTGGTTATTTCCTCTTCCTGGTGGGAAATGAGAGTTAAATTTGCCCGTCCAGACACCTCCAGCTAGTCTCTGATTGGTTCTCCCTATTCCTGTTCATCTTCCGCAGAAATTGCAAACTGGGCCAAACAGGAGGTTAAAGGCGCTGACTCTCCAAGTGGGGAGAGTGTTAGTAAAGCGTCTGGAATGTTGCACCCGAGTACCAGGGGAGGAAAACTGAGACATATTTGAACACGTCTCCCGTTCACACGGTTGATCATACTCTGGGTTCCACATGCATGTTTTAGCTGAAGGAAGAATACCTTAAACCTGGAGAGTTGAGACCCGTGGAATGGGTACCATGCAATATGACTTCAAAGGGTCTTCATTTGCTCACCGAACCTCTCCAATCCTATCACTGCTGCGTTTATGCCCCTGTACACATGCTTGATTCTCTTTTGGAGACATAGCAATCCATAGGTTTTAAGATACTTACTAGTCAGGTACATTCTTAGGCGTTTAATATGGGGTGTTGAGTCCATTTCGTTGAGCAAGGAGTAGCTCTTGTCTATTCCATATTTGGCTTAAGGAACTTTATCTGTGCTCATTTCAATCTCTGGTTTTATGCAGCACCCCAACTCACCTTTCCCCTTAAGCAAGCATAAGTTGGTTTTCTAAATTTGAGACCCTCTTCTGTTTTGGAATTCATTTCCTGTGTAACCAAGTTTACATTCTGTGTATTACTGATATCTTATGATGTTTCTTTTTCTGTGTGACTTATTTCAGTTAGAATCATCGTACCTGAATCCACTCATTATGCTGCTACGGGCCTGATGACATAGATTTCATTGCTGAGTGATACTGCATTGTACATAAGTACCACAAGTTCTTTATCCATTTTTCACTTTCTGTGATACTGAACTTGTACGGTAAACGAGGTTCTTGTAAACAGAGGCGTCCCAAACTTTGGGGTGGCTGTGTCTTTTTGATTTTAATTTCCTTAATCTATAGGACCATAAGTGGAAGTGCCCTAGGCTCTGTTGCTTTGTTTTTTAGATGTTTCAGGAAACACAATACACTTCTCTCAAGTTTCTGTTGGCAATTTACATCCCGCCCATCAGTATAACAAGGCTCCCAGTTCTCCATGGCCTGTCCTGCCTTTCTGGATTTTACACTTTTTTCAGATGGCCCTTTTGACCGGGGGGAAGTGAGACTTCATTGTAGTGCAGATTTCCTTTGCAAGCTTGCTTGGTTGGCCAAAAAGGGCGTATGCGTTTTTTCCTGAATATATTCAGGAAAAAACGCATACGCCCTTTTTGGCCAAGTGCATCATTGTGGACGTTCTGCCTCTTTTCCTATGCTTTCAATGCAATTCCAGTCTACCTCCTGAAATCGGTTTCCTGCAATTCTGCCCCGCTTTCAAGTCCTCTTGGAAGCCTTACTTCAGTATATTTTTGGACGATAGCTGTCATTGATAACTCTGCAGGTTTGTGAATTACAGTGCCCCTGAGCTCCTTTCTTCAACTCGCATTCTTGTGACCTGGCCGCAACACCGCAGCATGGCTTCAGGCCCTAATCTGGTTCCGGCACGGCACGCTGAGCCTTTGGTTATTTCCTCTTCCTGGTGGGAAATGAGAGTTAAATTTGCCCGTCCAGACACCTCCAGCTAGTGTCTCATTGGTTCTCGCTATTCCTGTTCATCTTCCGCAGAAATTGCAAACTGGGCCAAACAGGAGGTTAAAGGGAATGACTCTCCAAGTGGGGAGAGTGTTAGTAAAGCGTCTGGAATGTTGCACCCGAGTACCAGGGTACGAAAACTGAGACATATTTGAACACGTCACCCGATCACATGGTTGATCATACTCTAGGTTCCACATGCATGTTTTAGCTGAAGGAAGAATACCTTAAACCTGGGTAGTTGAAACCCGTGAAATGGGTACCATGCAATATGACTTTAAAGGGTCTTCATTTGCTCACCAAACCTCTTCCAATCCTATCACTGCTGCGTTTATGCCCCTGTACACATGCTTGATTCTCTTTCGGAGACATAGCAATCCATAGGTTTTAAGATATTACTAGTCAGGTACATTCTTAGGCGTTTAATATGGGGTGTTGAGTCCATTTCGTTGAGCAAGGAGTAGCTCTTGTCTATTCCATATTTGGCTTAAGGAACTTTATCTGTGCTCATTTCAGTCTCTGGTTTTATGCAGCCGCCCAACTCACATTTCCCCTTAAGCAAGCATAAGTTGGTTTTCTAATTTGAGACCCTGTTCTTTTCTGTAATTCAGTTCCTGTGTAGCCAAGTTTACATTCCGTGTATTACTGATATCTTATGATGTTTCTTTTTCTGTGTGACTTATTTCAGTTAGAATCATCATACCTGAATCCACTCATTGTGCTGCTAAGGGCCTGATGACATAGATTTCATTGCTGAGTGATATTGCTTTGTAAGTAAATACCACAACTTCTTTATCCATTTTTCACTTTCTGCGATGTTGAACTTGTACTGTAAACGAGGTTCTTGTAAACAGAGCCATCCCAAACTTTGGGGTGGCTGTGTCTTTTTGATTTTAATTTCCCTAAGCTATAGGACCATAAGTGGAAGTGCCCTAGGCTCTGTTGCTTTGTTTTTTAGATGTTTCAGGAAACACAATACACTTCTCCCGAGTGTCTGTTGGCAATTTACATCCCGCCCATCAGCATAACAAGGCTCCCAGTTCTCCATGGCCTGTCCTGCCTTTCTGGATTTTACACTTTTTTCAGATGGCCCTTTTGACCGGGGGGAAGTGAGACTTCATTGTAGTGCAGATTTCCTTTGCAAGCTTGCTTGGTTGGCCAAAAAGGGCGTATGCGTTTTTTCCTGAATATATTCAGGAAAAAACGCATACGCCCTTTTTGGCCAAGTGCATCATTGTGGACGTTCTGCCTCTTTTCCTATGCTTTCAATGCAATTCCAGTCTACCTCCTGAAATCGGATTCCTGCAATTCTGCCCCGCTTTCAAGTCCTCTTGGCAGCCTTACTTCAGTATATTTTTGGACGATAGCTGTCATTTATAACTCTGCAGGTTTGTGAATTAC
The DNA here is from genome assembly GCF_039906515.1 of Pseudorca crassidens. Taxonomy (NCBI): domain Eukaryota; kingdom Metazoa; phylum Chordata; class Mammalia; order Artiodactyla; family Delphinidae; genus Pseudorca; species Pseudorca crassidens. The sequence goes on from NW_027136321.1 coordinate 1,596,275, forward strand.
AGTGCCCCTGAGCTCCTTTCTTCAACTCGCTTTCTTGTGAGCTGGCCGCAACACCGCAGGATGGCTTCAGGCCCTAATCTGGTTCCGGCACGGCACGCTGAGCCTTTGCTTATTTCCTCTTCCTGGTGGGAAATGAGAGTTAAATTTGCCCGTCCAGACACCTCCAGCTAGTCTCTCATTGGTTCTCCCTATTCCTGTTCATCTTGCGCAGAAATTGCAAACTGGGCAAAACAGGAGGTTAAAGGCGCTGACTCTCCAAGTGGGGAGAGTGTTAGTAAAGCGTCTGGAATGTTGCACCCGAGTACCAGCGTACGAAAACTGAGACATATTTGAACACGTCTCCCAATCACACGGTTGATCATACTCTTGGTTCCACATGCATGTTTTAGCTGAAGGAAGAATACCTTAAACCTGGGTAGTTGAAACCCGTGGAATGGGTACCATGCAATATGACTTCAAAGGATATTCATTTGCTCACCGAACCTCTCCAATCCTATCACTGCTGCGTTTATGCCCCTGTACACACGCTTGATTCTCCTTTGGAGACATAGCAATCCCTAGGTTTTAAGATACTTACTAGTCAGGTACATTCTTAGGCGTTTAATATGCGGTGTTGAGTCCATTTCATTGAGCAAGGAGTAGCTCTTGTCTATTCTATATTTGGCTTAAGGAACTTTATCTGTGCTCATTTCAATCTCTGGTTTTATGCAGCACCCCAACTCACCTTTCCCCTTAAGCAAGCATAAGTTGGTTTTCTAATTTGAGACCCTGTTCTGTTCTGTAATTCAGTTCCTGTGTAGCCAAGTTTACATTCCGTGTATTACTGATATCTTATGATGTTTCTTTTTCTGTGTGACTTATTTCAGTTAGAATCATCATACCTGAATCCACTCATTGTGCTGCTAAGGGCCTGATGACATAGATTTCATTGCTGAGTGATATTGCTTTGTAAGTAAATACCACAACTTCTTTATCCATTTTTCACTTTCTGCAATGTTGAACTTGTACTGTAAACGAGGTTCTTGTAAACAGAGCCGTTCCATACTTTGGGGTGGCTGTGTCTTTTTGATTATAATTTACCTAAGCTATAGGACCATAAGTGGAAGTGCCCTAGGCTCTGTTGCTTTGTTTTTTAGATGTTTCAGGAAACACCATACACTTCTCCCGAGTGTCTGTTGGCAATTTACATCCCGCCCATCAGCATAACAAGGCTCCCAGTTCTCCATGGCCTGTCCTGCCTTTCTGGATTTTACACTTTTTTCAGATGGCCCTTTTGACCGGGGGGAAGTGAGACTTCATTGTAGTGCAGATTTCCTTTGCAAGCTTGCTTGGTTGGCCAAAAAGGGCGTATGCGTTTTTTCCTGAATATATTCAGGAAAAAACGCATACGCCCTTTTTGGCCAAGTGCATCATTGTGGACGTTCTGCCTCTTTTTCTATGCTTTCAATGCAATTCCAGTCTACCTCCTGAAATCGGTTTCCTGCAATTCTGCCCCGCTTTCAAGTCCTCTTGGCAGCCTTACTTCAGTATATTTTTGGACGATAGCTGTCATTTATAACTCTGCAGGTTTGTGAATTACAGTGCCCCTGAGCTCCTTTCTTCAACTCGCTTTCTTGTGAGCTGGCCGCAAAACCGCAGGATGGCTTCAGGCCCTAATCTGGTTCCGGCACGGCACGCTGAGCCTTTGGTTATTTCCTCTTCCTGGTGGGAAATGAGAGTTAAATTTGCCCGTCCAGACACCTCCAGCTAGTCTCTCATTGGTTCTCGCTATTCCTGTTCATCTTGCGCAGAAATTGCAAACTGGGCCAAACAGGAGGTTAAAGGCGCTGACTCTCCAAGTGGGGATAGTGTTAGTAAAGCGTCTGGAATGTTGCACCCGAGTACCAGGGGAGGAAAACTGAGACATATTTGAACACGTCTCCCGTTCACACGGTTGATCATACTCTGGGTTCCACATGCATGTTTTTGCTGAAGGAAGAATACCTTAAACCTGGGTAGTTGAGACCCGTGGAATGGGTACCATGCAATATGACTTCAAAGGGTCTTCATTTGCTCAGCGAACCGCTCCAATCCTATCACTGCTGCGTTTATGCCCCTGTACACACGCTTGATTCTCTTTTGGAGACATAGCAATCCATAGGTTTTAAGATACTTACTAGTCAGGTACATTCTTAGGCGTTTAATATGGGGTGTTGAGTCCATTTCGTTGAGCAAGGAGTAGCTCTTTTCTATTCCATATTTGGCTTAAGGAACTTTATCTGTGCTCATTTCAATCTCTGGTTTTATGCAGCACCCCAACTCACCTTTCCCCTTAAGCAAGCATAAGTTGGTTTTCTAAATTTGAGACCCTGTTCTGTTTTGGAATTCATTTCCTGTGTAGCCAAGTTTACATTCTGTGTATTACTGATATCTTATGATGTTTCTTTTTCTGTGTGACTTATTTCAGTTAGAATCATCGTACCTGAATCCACTCATTATGCTGCTAAGGGCCTGATGACATAGATTTCATTGCTGAGTGATACTGCATTGTACATAAGTACCACAAGTTCTTTATCCATTTTTCACTTTCTGTGATACTGAACTTGTACGGTAAACGAGGTTCTTGTAAACAGAGGCGTCCCAAACTTTGGGGTGGCTGTGTCTTTTTGATTTTAATTTCCCTAAGCTATAGGACCATAAGTGGAAGTGCCCTAGGCTCTGTTGCTTTGTTTTTTAGATGTTTCAGGAAACACCATACACTTCTCCCGAGTGTCTGTTGGCAATTTACATCCCGCCCATCAGCATAACAAGGCTCCCAGTTCTCCATGGCCTGTCCTGCCTTTCTGGATTTTACACTTTTTTCAGATGGTCCTTTTGACCGGGGGGAAGTGAGACTTCATTGTAGTGCAGATTTCGTTTGCAAGCTTGCTTGGTTGGCCAAAAAGGGCGTATGCGTTTTTTCCTGAATATATTCAGGAAAAAACGCATACGCCCTTTATGGCCAAGTGCATCATTGTGGACGTTCTGCCTCTTTTCCTATGCTTTCAATGCAATTCCAGTCTACCTCCTGAAATCGGTTTCCTGCAATTCTGCCCCGCTTTCAAGTCCTCTTGGCAGCCTTACTTCAGTATATTTTTGGACGATAGCTGTCATTTATAACTCTGCAGGTTTGTGAATTACAGTGCCCCTGAGCTCCTTTCTTCAACTCGCTTTCTTTTGAGCTGGCAGCAACACCGCAGGATGGCTTCAGGCCCTAATCTGGTTCCGGCATGGCACGCTGAGCCTTTGGTTATTTCCTCTTCCTGGTGGGAAATGAGAGTTAAATTTTCCCGTCCAGTCACCTCCAGCTAGTCTCTCATTGGTTCTCGCTATTCCTGTTCATCTTCCGCAGAAATTGCAAACTGGGCCAAACAGGAGGTTAAAGGGACTGACTCTCCAAGTGGGGAGAGTGTTAGTAAAGCGTCTGGAATGTTGCACCCGAGTACCAGGGTACAAAAACTGAGACATATTTGAACACGTCTCCCGTTCACACGGTTGATCATACTCTGGGTTCCACATGCATGTTTTAGCTGAAGGAAGAATACCTTAAACCTGGAGAGTTGAGACCCATGGAATGGGTACCATGCAATATGACTTCAAAGGGTCTTCATTTGCTCACCGAACCTCTCCAATCCTATCACTGCTGCGTTTATGCCCCTGTACACATGCTTGATTCTCTTTCAGAGACATAGCAATCCATAGGTTTTGAGATACTTACTAGTCAGGTACATTCTTAGGCGTTTAATATGGGGTGTTGAGTCCATTTCGTTGATAAAGGAGTAGCTCTTGTCTATTCCATATTTGGCTTAAGGAAATTTATCTGTGCTCATTTCAACCTCTGGTTTTATGCAGCACCCCAACTCACCTTTCCCCTTAAGCAAGCATAAGTTCGTTTTCTAAATTTGAGACCCTGTTCTGTTTTGGAATTCAGTTCCTGTGTAGCCAAGTTTACATTCCGTGTATTACTGATATCTTATGATGTTTCTTTTTCTGTGTGACTTATTTCAGTTAGAATCATCGTACCTGAATCCACTCATTATGCTGCTACGAGCCTGATGACATAGATTTCATTGCTGAGTGATACTGCATTGTACGTAAGTACCACAAGTTCTTTATCCATTTTTCACTTTCTGTGATGTTGAACTTGTACGGTAAAGGAGGTTCTTGTAAACAGAGGCGTCCCAAACTTTGGGGTGGCTGTGTCTTTTTGATTTTAATTTCCGTAAGCTATAGGACCATAAGTGGAAGTGCCCTAGGCTCTGTTGCTTTGTTTTTTAGATGTTTCAGGAAACACCATACACTTCTCCCGAGTGTCTGTTGGCAATTTACATCCCGCCCATCAGCATAACAAGGCTCCCAGTTCTCCATGGCCTGTCCTGCCTTTCTGGATTTTACACTTTTTTCAGATGGCCCTTTTGACCGGGGGGATGTGAGACTTCATTGTAGTGCAGATTTCCTTTGCAAGCTTGCTTGGTTGGCCAAAAAGTGCGTATGCGTTTTTTCCTGAATATATTCAGGAAAAAAACGCATACGCCCTTTTTGGCCAAGTGCATCATTGTGGACGTTCTGCCTCTTTTCCTATGCTTTCAATGCAATTCCAGTCTACCTCCTGAAATCGGTTTCCTGCAATTCTGCCCCGCTTTCAAGTCCTCTTGGCAGCCTTACTTCAGTATATTTTTGGACGATAGCTGTCATTTATAACTCTGCAGGTTTGTGAATTACAGTGCCCCTGAGCTCCTTTCTTCAACTCGCTTTCTTGTGACCTGGCCGCAACACCGCAGGATGGCTTCCGGCCCTAATCTCGTTCCGGCACGGCACGCTGAGCCTTTGGGTAATTCCTCTTCCTGGTGGGAAATGAGAGTTAAATTTTCCCGTCCAGACACCTCCAGCTAGTCTCTCATTGGTTCTCGCTATTCCTGTTCATCTTCCGCAGAAATTGCAAACTGGGCCAAACAGGAGGTTAAAGGGACTGACTCTCCAAGTCGGGAGAGTGTTAGTAAAGCGTCTGGAATGTTGCACCCGAGTACCAGGGGAGGAAAACTGAGACATATTTGAACACATCTCCCGTTCACACGGTTGATCATACTCTGGGTTCCACATGCATGTTTTAGCTGAAGGAAGAATACCTTAAACCTGGAGAGTTGAGACCCGTGGAATGGGTACCATGCAATATGACTTCAAAGGGTCTTCATTTTCTCACCGAACCTCTCCAATCCTATCACTGCTGCGTTTATGCCCCTGTACACACGCTTGATTCTCTTTTGGAGACATAGCAATCCATAGGTTTTAAGATACTTACTAGTCAGGTACATTCTTAGGCGTTTAATATGGGGTGTTGAGTCCATTTCGTTGAGCAAGGAGTAGCTCTTGTCTATTCCATATTTGGCTTAAGGAACTTTATCTGTGCTCATTTCAATCTCTGGTTTTATGCAGCACCCCAACTCACCTTTCCCCTTAAGCAAGCATAAGTTGGTTTTCTAAATTTGAGACCCTCTTCTGTTTTGGAATTCAGTTCCAGTGTAGCCAAGTTTACATTCTGTGTATTACTGATATCTTATGATGTTTCTTTTTCTGTGTGACTTATTTCAGTTAGAATCATCGTACCTGAATCCACTCATTATGCTGCTACGGGCCTGATGACATAGATTTCATTGCTGAGTGATACTGCATTGTACATAAGTACCACAAGTTCTTTATCCATTTTTCACTTTCTGTGATACTGAACTTGTACGGTAAAGGAGGTTCTTGTAAACAGAGGCGTCCCAAACTTTGGGGTGGCTGTGTCTTTTTGATTTTAATTTCTCTAAGCTATAGGACCATAAGTGGAAGTGCCCTAGGCTCTGTTGCTTTGTTTTTTAGATGTTTCAGGAAACACCATACACTTCTCCCAATTTTCTGTTGGCAATATACATCCCGCCCATCAGCATAACAAGGCTCCTAGTTCTCCATGGCCTGTCCTGCCTTTCTGGATTTTACACTTTTTTCAGATGGCCCTTTTGACCGGGGGGAAGTGAGACTTCATGGTAGTGCAGATTTCCTTTGCAAGCTTGCTTGGTTGGCCAAAAAGGGCGTATGCGTTTTTTCCTGAATATATTCAGGAAAAAACGCATACGCCCTTTTTGGCCAAGTGCATCATTGTGGACGTTCTGCCTCTTTTCCTATGCTTTCAATGCAATTCCAGTCTACCTCCTGAAATCGGTTTCCTGCAATTCTGCCCCGCTTTCAAGTCCTCTTGGCAGCCTTACTTCAGTATATTTTTGGACGATAGCTGTCATTTATAACTCTGCAGGTTTGTGAATTACAGTGCCCCTGAGCTCCTTTCTTCAACTCGCATTCTTGTGACCTGGCTGTAACACCGCAGCATGGCTTCATGCCCTAATCTGGTTCCGGCACGGCACGCTGAGCCTTTGGTTAATTCCTCTTCCTGGTGGGAAATGAGAGTTAAATTTGCCCGTCCATACACCTCCAGCTAGTCTCTCATTGATTCTCGCTATTCCTGTTCATCTTCCGCAGAAACTGCAAACTGGGCCAAACAGGAGGTTAAAGGCGCTGACTCTCCAAGTTTGGAGAGTGTTAGTAAAGCGTCTGGAATGTTGCACCCGAGTACCAGGGGAGGAAAACTGAGACATATTTGAACACGTCTCCCGTTCACACGGTTGATCATACTCTGGGTTCCACATGCATGTTTTAGCTGAAGGAAGAATAACTTAAACCTGGAGAGTTGAGACCCGTGGAATGGGTACCATGCAATATGACTTCAAAGGGTCTTCATTTGCTCACCGAACCTCTCCAATCCTATCACTGCTGCGTTTATGCCCCTGTGCACATGCTTGATTCTCTTTCGGAGACATAGCAATCCATAGGTTTTAAGATACTTACTAGTCAGGTACATTCTTAGGCGTTTAATATGCGGTGTTGAGTCCATTTCGTTGAGCAAGGAGTAGCTCTTGTCTATTCCATATTTGGCTTAAGGAACTTTATCTGTGCTCATTTCAATCTCTGGTTTTATGCAGCACCCCAACTCACCTTTCCCCTTAAGCAAGCATAAGTTGGTTTTCTAATTTGAGACCCTGTTCTGTTTTGGAATTCAGTTCCTGTGTAGCCAAGTTTACATTCCGTGTATTAGTGATATCTTATGATGTTTCTTTTTCTGTGTGACTTATTTCAGTTAGAATCATCGTACCTGAATCCACTCATTATGCTGCCACGGGCCTGATGACATAGATTTCATTGCTGAGTGATACTGCATTGTACATAAGTACCACAAATTCTTTATCCATTTTCCACTTTCTCTGATACTGAACTTGTACGGTAAACGAGGTTCTTGTAAACAGAGGCGTCCCAAACTTTGGGGTGGCTGTGTCTTTCTGATTTTAATTTCCCTAACTATAGGACCATAAGTGGAAGTGCCCTAGGCTCTGTTGCTTTGTTTTTTAGAAGTTTCAGGAAACACCATACACTTCTCCCGAGTGTCTGTTGGCAATTTACATCCCGCCCATCAGCATAACAAGGCTCCCAGTTCTCCATGGCCTGTCCTGCCTTTCTGGAATTTACACTTTTTTCAGATGGCCCTTTTGACCGGGGGGAAGTGAGACTTCATTGTAGTGCAGATTTCCTTTGCAAGTTTGCTTGGTTGGTCAAAAAGGGCGTATGCGTTTTTTCCTGAATATATTCAGGAAAAAACGCATACGCCCTTTTTGGCCAAGTGCATCATTGTGGACGTTCTGTCTCTTTTCCTATGCTTTCAATGCAATTCCAGTCTACCTCCTGAAATCGGTTTCCTGCAATTCTGCCCCGCTTTCAAGTCCTCTTGGCAGCCTTACTTCAGTATATTTTTGGACGATAGCTGTCATTTATAACTCTGCAGGTTTGTGAATTACAGTGCCCCTGAGCTCCTTTCTTCAACTCGCTTTCTTGTGATCTGGCCGAAACACCGCAGGATGGCTTCAGGCCCTAATCTGGTTCCAGCACGGCACGCTGAGCCTTTGGTTAATTCCTCTTCCTGGTGGGAAATGAGAGTTAAATTTACGGTCCAGACACCTCCAGCTAGTCTCTCATTGGTTCTCGCTATTCCTGTTCATCTTCCGCAGAAATTGCAAACTGGGCCAAACAGGAGGTTAAAGGGACTGACTCTCCAAGTCGGGAGAGTGTTAGTAAAGCGTCTGGAATGTTGCACCCGAGTACCAGGGTACGAAAACTGAGACATATTTGAACACGTCTCCCGATCACATGGTTTATCATACTCTAGGTTCCATATGCATGTTTTAGCTGAAGGAAGAATAACTTAAACCTGGGTAGTTGAAACCCGTGGAATGGGTACCATGCAATATGACTTCAAAGGTTCTTCATTTGCTCACCGAACCTCTCCAATCCTATCACTGCTGCGTTAATTCCCCTGTACACATGCTTGATTCTCTTTCGGAGACATAGCAATCCATAGGTTTTAAGATACTTACTAGTCAGGTACATTCTTAGGCGTTTAATATGGGGTGTTGAGTCCATTTCGTTGAGCAAGGAGTAGCTATTGTCTATTCCATATTTGGCTTAAGGAACTTTATCTGTGCTCATTTCAATCTCTGGTTTTATGCAGCACCCCAACTCACCTTTCCCCTTAAGCAAACATAATTTGGTTTTCTCAATTTGAGACCCTGTTCTGTTTTGGAATTCAGTTCCTGTGTAGCCAAGTTTACATTCCGTGTATTACTGATATCTTATGATGTTTCTTTTTCTGTGTGACTTATTTCAGTTAGAATCATCGTACCTGAATCCACTCATTATGCTGCTACGGGCCTGATGACATAGATTTCATTGCTGAGTGATACTGCATTGTACGTAAGTACCACAAGTTCTTTATCCATTTTTCACTTTCTGTGATACTGAACTTGTACGGTAAACGAGGTTCTTGTAAACAGAGGCGTCCCAAACTTTGGGGTGGCTGTGTCTTTTTTATTTTAATTTCCCTAAGCTATAGGACCATAAGTGGAAGTGCCCTAGGCTCTGTTGCTTTGTTTTTTAGATGTTTCAGGAAACAACATACACTTCTCCCAAGTGTCTGTTGGCAATTTACATCCCGCCCATCAGCATAACAAGGCTCCCAGTTCTCTATGGCCTGTCCTGCCTTTCTGGATTTTACACTTTTTTCAGATGGCCCTTTTGACTGAGGGGAAGTGAGACTTCATTGTAGTGCAGATTTCCTTTGCAAGTTTGCTTGGTTGACCAAAAAGGGCGTATGCGTTTTTTCCTGAATATATTCAGGAAAAAACGCATACGCCCTTTTTGGCTAAGTGCATCATTGAGGACGTTCTGCCTCTTTTCCTATTCTTTCAACGCAATTCCAGTCTACCTCCTGAAATGGGTTTCCTGCAATTCTGCCCTGCTTTCAAGTCCTCTTGGCAGCCTTACTTCGGTATATTTTTGGACGATAGCTGTCATTTATAACTCTGCAGGTTTGTGAATTACAGTGCCCCTGAGCTCCTTTCTTCAATTCGCTTTCTTGTGAGCTGGCCGCAACACCGCAGGATGGCTTCAGGCCCTAATCTGGTTCCGGCACGGCACGCTGAGCCTTTGGTTAATTCCTCTTCCTGGTGGGAAATGAGAGTTAAATTTTCCCGTCCAGACTCCTCCAGCTAGTCTCTCATTGGTTCTCGCTATTCCTGTTCATCTTCCGCAGAAATTGCAAACTGGGCCAAACAGGAGGTTAAAGGGACTGACTCTCCAAGTCGGGAGAGTGTTAGTAAAGCGTCTGGAATGTTGCACCCGAGTACCAGGGTACGAAAACTGAGACATATTTGAACACGTCTCTCGATCACATGGTTGATCATACTCTAGGTTCCACATGCATGTTTTAGCTGCAGGAAGAATACCTTAAACCTGGGTAGTTGAAACCCGTGGAATGGGTACCATGCAATATGACTTCAAAGGGTCTTCATTTGCTCACCGAACCTCTCCAATCCTATCACTGCTGCGTTTATGCACCTGTACACATGCTTGATTCTCTTTCGGAGACATAGCAATCCATAGGTTTTAAGATACTTACTAGTCAGGTACATTCTTAGGCGTTTAATATGGGGTGTTGAGTCCATTTCGTTGAGCAAGGAGTAGCTCTTGTCTATTCCATATTTGGCTTAAGGAACTTTATCTGTGCTCATTTCAATCTCTGGTTTTATGCAGCACCCCAACTCACCTTTCCCCTTAAGCAAGCATAAGTTGGTTTTCTAAATTTGAGACCCTGTTCTGTTCTGTAATTCAGTTCCTGTGTAGCCAAGGTTACATTCCGTGTATTAGTGATATCTTATGATGTTTCTTTTTCTGTGTGACTTATTTCAGATAGAATCACCATACCTGAATCCACTCATTGTGCTACTAAGGGCCTGATGACATAGATTTCATTGCTGAGTGATATTGCTTTTTAAGTAAATACCACAACTTCTTTATCCATTTTTCACTTTCTGCGATGTTGAACTTGTACTGTAAATGAGGTTCTTGTAAACAGAGGCGTCCCAAACTTTGGGGTGGCTGTGTCTTTTTGATTTTAATTTCCCTAAGCTATAGGACCATAAGTGGAAGTGCCCTAGGCTCTGTTGCTTTGTTTTTTAGATGTTTCAGGAAACACCATACACTTCTCCCGAGTGTCTGTTGGCAATTTACATCCCGCCCATCAGCATAACAAGGCTCCCAGTTCTCCATGGCCTGTCCTGCCTTTCTGGATTTTACACTTTTTTCAGATGGCCCTTTTGACCGGGGGGAAGTGAGACTTCATTGTAGTGCAGATTTCCTTTGCAAGCTTACTTGGTTGGCCAAAAAGTGCGTATGCGTTTTTTCCTGAATATATTCAGGAAAAAACGCATACGCCCTTTTTGGCCAAGTGCATCATTGTGGACGTTCTGCCTCTTTTCCTATGCTTTTAATGCAATTCCAGTCTACCTCCTGAAATCGGATTCCTGCAATTCTGCCCCGCTTTCAAGTCCTCTTGGCAGCCTTACTTCAGTATATTTTTGGATGATAGCTGTCATTTATAACTCTGCAGGTTTGTGAATTACAGTGCCCCTGAGCTCCTTTCTTCAACTCGCTTTCTTGTGAGCTGGCCGCAACACCGCAGGATGGCTTCAGGCCCTAATCTGGTTCCGGCACGGCACGCTGAGCCTTTGCTTATTTCCTCTTCCTGGTGGGAAATGAGAGTTAAATTTGCCCGTCCAGACACCTCCAGCTAGTCTCTCATTGGTTCTCCCTATTCCTGTTCATCTTGCGCAGAAATTGCAAACTGGGCCAAACAGGAGGTTAAAGGCGCTGACTCTCCAAGTGGGGAGAGTGTTAGTAAAGCGTCTGGAATGTTACACCCGAGTACCAGCGTACGAAAACTGAGACATATTTGAACACGTCTCCCGATCACACGGTTGATCATACTCTTGGTTCCACATGCATGTTTTAGCTGAAGGAAGAATACCTTAAACCTGGGTAGTTGAAACCCGTGGAATGGGTACCATGCAATATGACTTCAAAGGATCTTCATTTGCTCACCGAACCTCTCCAATCCTATCACTGCTGCGTTTATGCCCCTGTACACACGCTTGAATCTCTTTTGGAGACATAGCAATCCCTAGGTTTTAAGATACTTACTAGTCAGGTACATTCTTAGGCGTTTAATATGCGGTGTTGAGTCCATTTCATTGAGCAAGGAGTAGCTCTTGTCTATTCTATATTTGGCTTAAGGAACTTTATCTGTGCTCATTTCAATCTCTGGTTTTATGCAGCACCCCAACTCACCTTTCCCCTTAAGCAAGCATAAGTTGGTTTTCTAAATTTGAGACCCTCTTCTGTTTTGGAATTCATTTCCTGTGTAGCCAAGTTTACATTCTGTGTATTACTGATATCTTATGATGTTTCTTTTTCTGTGTGACTTATTTCAGTTAGAATCATCGTACCTGAATCCACTCATTATGCTGCTACGGGCCTGATGACATAGATTTCATTGCTGAGTGATACTGCATTGTACATAAGTACCACAAGTTCTTTATCCATTTTTCACTTTCTGTGATACTGAACTTGTACGGTAAACGAGGTTCTTGTAAACAGAGGCGTCCCAAACTTTGGGGTGGCTGTGTCTTTTTGATTTTAATTTCCCTAAGCTATAGGACCATAAGTGGAAGTGCCCTAGGCTCTGTTGCTTTGTTTTTTAGATGTTTCAGGAAACACCATACACTTCTCCCGAGTGTCTGTTGGCAATTTACATCCCGCCCATCAGCATAACAAGGCTCCCAGTTCTCCATGGCCTGTCCTGCCTTTCTGGATTTTACACTTTTTTCAGATGGCCCTTTTGACCAGGGGGAAGTGAGACTTCATTGTAGTGCAGATTTCCTTTGCAAGCTTGCTTGGTTGGCCAAAAAGGGCGTATGCGTTTTTTCCTGAATATATTCAGGAAAAAACGCATACGCCCTTTTTTGGCCAAGTGCATCATTGTGGACGTTCTGCCTCTTTTCCTATGCTTTCAATGCAATTCCAGTCTACCTCCTGAAATCGGTTTCCTGCAATTCTGCCCCGCTTTCAAGTCCTCTTGGCAGCCTTACTTCAGTATATTTTTGGACGATAGCTGTCATTTATAACTCTGCAGGTTTGTGAATTACAGTGCCCCTGAGCTCCTTTCTTCAACTCGCTTTCTTGTGAGCTGGCCGCAACACCGCAGGATGGCTTCAGGCCCTAATCTGATTCCGGCACGGCACGCTGAGCCTTTGGTTATTTCCTCTTCCTGGTGGAAATGAGAGTTAAATTTGCCCGTCCAGACACCTCCAGCTAGTCTCTCATTGGTTCTCCCTATTCCTGTTCATCTTCCGCAGAAATTGCAAACTGGGCCAAACAGGAGGTTAAAGGCGCTGACTCTCCAAGTGGGGAGAGTGTTAGTAAAGCGTCTGGAATGTTGCACCCGAGTACCAGTGGAGGAAAACTGAGACATATTTGAACACGTCTCCCGTTCACACGGTTGATCATACTCTGGGTTCCACATGCATGTTGTAGCTGAAGGATGAATACCTTAAACCTGGAGAGTTGAGACCCATGTAATGGGTACCATGCAATATGACTTCAAAGGGTCTTCATTTGCTCACCGAACCTCTCCAATCCTATCACTGCTGCGTTTATGCCCCTGTACACATGCTTGATTCTCTTCCGGAGACATAGCAATCCATAGGTTTTAAGATACTTACTAGTCAGGTACATTCTTAGGCGTTTAATATGCGGTGTTGAGTCCATTTCGTTGAGCAAGGAGTAGCTCTTGTCTATTCCATATTTGGCTTAAGGAACTTTATCTGTGCTCATTTCAATCTCTGGTTTTATGCAGCACCCCAACTCACCTTTCCCCTTAAGCAAGCATAAGTTGGTTTTCTAAATTTGAGACCCTGTTCTGTTTTGGAATTCAGTTCCTGTGTAGCCAAGTTTACATTCCGTGTATTACTGATATCTTATGATGTTTCTTTTTCTGTGTGACTTATTTCAGTTAGAATCATCATACCTGAATCCACTCATTATGCTGCTAAGGGCCTGATGACATAGATTTCATTGCTGAGTGATATTGTTTTGTAAGTAAATACCACAACTTCTTTATCCATTTTTCACTTTCTGCGATGTTGAACTTGTACTGTAAACGAGGTTCTTGTAAACAGAGGCGTCCCAAACTTTGGGGTGGCTGTGTCTTTTTGATTTTAATTTCCCTAAGCTATAGGACCATAAGTGGAAGTGCCCTAGGCTCTGTTGCTTTGTTTTTTAGATGTTTCAGGAAACACCATACACTTCTCCAGAGTGTCTGTTGGCAATTTACATCCCGCCCATCAGCATAACAAGGCTCCCAGTTCTCCATGGCCTGTCCTGACTTTCTGGATTTTACACTTTTTTCAGATGGCCCTTTTGACCGGGAGGAAGTGAGACTTCATTGTAGTGCAGATTTCCTTTGCAAGCTTGCATGGTTGGCCAAAAAGGGCGTATGCGTTTTTTCCTGAATATATTCAGGAAAAAATGCATACGCCCTTTTTGGCCAAGTGCATCATTGTGGACGTTCTGCCTCTTTTCCTATGCTTTCAATGCAATTCCAGTCTACCTCCTGAAATCGGTTTCCTGCAATTCTGCCCCGCATTCAAGTCCTCTTGGCAGCCTTACTTCAGTATATTTTTGGACGATAGCTGTCATTTATAACTCTGCAGGTTTGTGAATTACAGTGCCCCTGAGCTCCTTTCTTCAACTCGCTTTCTTGTGACCTGGCCGCAACACCGCAGGATGGCTTCAGGCCCTAATCTGGTTCCGGCACGGCACGCTGAGCCTTTGGTTATTTCCTCTTCCTGGTGGGAAATGAGAGTTAAATTTGCCCGTCCAGACACCTCCAGCTAGTCTCTCATTGGTTCTCCCTATTCCTGTTCATCTTCCGCAGAAATTGCAAACTGGGCCAAACAGGAGGTTAAAGGCGCTGACTCTCCAAGTGGGGAGAGTGTTAGTAAAGCGTCTGGAATGTTGCACCCGAGTACCAGTGGAGGAAAACTGAGACATATTTGAACACGTCTCCCGTTCACACGGTTGATCATACTCTGGGTTCCACATGCATGTTGTAGCTGAAGGATGAATACCTTAAACCTGGAGAGTTGAGACCCATGTAATGGGTACCATGCAATATGACTTCAAAGGGTCTTCATTTGCTCACCGAACCTCTCCAATCCTATCACTGCTGCGTTTATGCCCCTGTACACATGCTTGATTCTCTTCCGGAGACATAGCAATCCATAGGTTTTAAGATACTTACTAGTCAGGTACATTCTTAGGCGTTTAATATGGGGTGTTGAGTCCATTTCGTTGAGCAAGGAGTAGCTCTTGTCTATTCCATATTTGGCTTAAGGAACTTTATCTGTGCTCATTTCAATCTCTGGTTTTATGCAGCACCCCAACTCACCTTTCCCCTTAAGCAAGCATAAGTTGGTTTTCTAAATTTGAGACCCTGTTCTGTTCTGTAATTCAGTTCCTGTGTAGCCAAGTTTACATTCTGTGTATTACTGATATCTTATGATGTTTCTTTTTCTGTGTGACTTATTTCAGTTAGAATCATCATACCTGAATCCACTCATTGTGCTGCTAAGGGCCTGATGACATAGATTTCATTGCTGAGTGATATTGCTTTGTAAGTAAATACCACAACTTCTTTATCCATTTTTCACTTTCTGTGATACTGAACTTCTACGGTAAACGAGGTTCTTGTAAACAGAGGCATGCCAAATTTTGAGGTGGCTGTGTCTTTTTGATTTTAATTTCCCTAAGCTATAGGACCATAAGTGGAAGTGCCCTAGGCTCTGTTGCTTTGTTTTTTAGATGTTTCAGGAAACACCATACACTTCTCCCGAGTGTCTGTTGGCAATTTACATCCCGCCCATCAGCATAACAAGGCTCCCAGTTCTCCATGGCCTGTCCTGCCTTTCTGGATTTTACACTTTTTTCAGATGGCCCTTTTGACCGGGGGGAAGTGAGACTTCATTGTAGTGCAGATTTCCTTTGCAAGCTTGCTTGGTTGGCCAAAAAGGGCGTATGCGTTTTTTCCTGAATATATTCAGGAAAAAACGCATACGCCCTTTTTGGCCAAGTGCATCATTGTGGACGTTCTGCCTCTTTTCCTATGCTTTCAATGCAATTCCAGTCTACCTCCTGAAATCGGTTTCCTGCAATTCTGCCCCGCTTTCAAGTCCTCTTGGCAGCCTTACTTCAGTATATTTTTGGACGATAGCTGTCATTTATAACTCTGCAGGTTTGTGAATTACAGTGCCCCTGAGCTCCTTTCTTCAACTTGCTTTCTTGTGAGCTGGCCGCAACACCGCAGGATGGCTTCAGGCCCTAATCTCGTTCCGGCACGGCACGCTGAGCCTTTGGTTAATTCCTCTTCCTGGTGGGAAATGAGAGTTAAATTTGCCCGTCCAGACACCTCCAGCTAGTCTCTCATTGGTTCTCGCTATTCCTGTTCATCTTCCGCAGAAATTGCAAACTGGGCCAAACAGGAGGTTAAAGGGACTGACTCTCCAAGTCAGGAGAGTGTTAGTAAAGCGTCTGGAATGTTGCACACGAGTACCAGGGTACGAAAACTGAGACATATTTGAACACGTCTCCCGATCACACGGTTGATCATACTCTAGGTTCCACATGCATGTTTTAGCTGAAGGAAGAATACCTTAAACCTGGGTAGTTGAAACCCGTGGAATGGGTACCATGCAATATGACTTCAAAGGGTCTTCATTTGCTCACCGAACCTCTCCAATCCTATCACTGCTGCGTTTATGCCCCTGTACACATGCTTGATTCTCTTTCAGAGACATAGCAATCCATAGGTTTTGAGATACTTACTAGTCAGGTACATTCTTAGGCATTTAATATGGGGTGTTGAGTCCATTTCGTTGATAAAGGAGTAGCTCTTGTCTATTCCATATTTGGCTTAAGGTAATTTATCTGTGCTCATTTCAATCTCTGGTTTTATGCAGCACCCCAACTCACCTTTCCCCTTAAGCAAGCATAAGTTGGTTTTCTAAATTTGAGACCCTGTTCTGTTTTGGAATTCAGTTCCTGTGTAGCCAAGTTTACATTCCGTGTATTACTGATATCTTATGATGTTTCTTTTTCTGTGTGACTTATTTCAGTTAGAATCATCGTACCTGAATCCACTCATTATGCTGTTACGAGCCTGATGACATAGATTTCATTGCTGAGTGATACTGCATTGTACGTAAGTACCACAAGTTCTTTATCCATTTTTCACTTTCTGTGATGTTGAACTTGTACGGTAAAGGAGGTTCTTGTAAACAGAGGCGTCCCAAACTTTGGGGTGGCTGTGTCTTTTTGATTTTAATTTCCGTAAGCTATAGGACCATAAGTGGAAGTGCCCTAGGCTCTGTTGCTTTGTTTTTTAGATGTTTCAGGAAACACCATACACTTCTCCCGAGTGTCTGTTGGCAATTTACATCCCGCCCATCAGCATAACAAGGCTCCCAGTTCTCCATGGCCTGTCCTGCCTTTCTGGATTTTACACTTTTTTCAGATGGCCCTTTTGACCGGGGGGATGTGAGACTTCATTGTAGTGCAGATTTCCTTTGCAAGCTTGCTTGGTTGGCCAAAAAGTGCGTATGCGTTTTTTCCTGAATATATTAAGGAAAAAACGCATACGCCCTTTTTGGCCAAGTGCATCATTGTGGACGTTCTGCCTCTTTTCCTATGCTTTCAATGCAATTCCAGTCTACCTCCTGAAATCGGTTTCCTGCAATTCTGCCCCGCTTTCAAGTCCTCTTGGCAGCCTTACTTCAGTATATTTTTGGACGATAGCTGTCATTTATAACTCTGCAGGTTTGTGAATTACAGTGCCCCTGAGCTCCTTTCTTCAACTCGCTTTCTTGTGACCTGGCCGCAACACCGCAGGATGGCTTCCGGCCCTAATCTCGTTCCGGCACGGCATGCTGAGCCTTTGGGTAATTCCTCTTCCTGGTGGGAAATGAGAGTTAAATTTTCCCGTCCAGACACCTCCAGCTAGTCTCTCATTGTTTCTCGCTATTCCTGTTCATCTTCCGCAGAAATTGCAAACTGGGCCAAACAGGAGGTTAAAGGGACTGACTCTCCAAGTCGGGAGAGTGTTAGTAAAGCGTCTGGAATGTTGCACCCGAGTACCAGGGGAGGAAAACTGAGACATATTTGAACACGTCTCCCGTTCACACAGTTGATCATACTCTGGGTTCCACATGCATGTTTTAGCTGAAGGAAGAATACCTTAAACCTGGAGAGTTGAGACCCGTGGAATGGGTACCATGCAATATGACTTCAAAGGGTCTTCATTTTCTCACCGAACCTCTCCAATCCTATCACTGCTGCGTTTATGCCCCTGTACACACGCTTGATTCTCTTTTGGAGACATAGCAATCCATAGGTTTTAAGATACTTACTAGTCAGGTACATTCTTAGGCGTTTAATATGGGGTGTTGAGTCCATTTCGTTGAGCAAGGAGTAGCTCTTTTCTATTCCATATTTGGCTTAAGGAACTTTATCTGTGCTCATTTCAATCTCTGGTTTTATGCAGCACCCCAACTCACCTTTCCCCTTAAGCAAGCATAAGTTGGTTTTCTAAATTTGAGACCCTCTTCTGTTTTGGAATTCATTTCCTGTGTAGCCAAGTTTACATTCTGTGTATTACTGATATCTTATGATGTTTCCTTTTCTGTGTGACTTATTTCAGTTAGAATCATCGTACCTGAATCCACTCATTATGCTGCTACGGGCCTGATGACATAGATTTCATTGCTGAGTGATACTGCATTGTACATAAGTACCACAAGTTCTTTATCCATTTTTCACTTTCTGTGATACTGAACTTGTACGGTAAACGAGGTTCTTGTAAACAGAGGCGTCCCAAACTTTGGGGTGGCTGTGTCTTTTTGATTTTAATTTCCCTAAGCTATAGGACCATAAGTGGAAGTGCCCTAGGCTCTGTTGCTTTGTTTTTTAGATGTTTCAGGAAACACCATACACTTCTCCCGAGTGTCTGTTGGCAATTTACATCCCGCCCATCAGCATAACAAGGCTCCCAGTTCTCCATGGCCTGTCCTGCCTTTCTGGATTTTACACTTTTTTCAGATGGCCCTTTTGACCAGGGGGAAGTGAGACTTCATTGTAGTGCAGATTTCCTTTGCAAGCTTGCTTGGTTGGCCAAAAAGGGCGTATGCGTTTTTTCCTGAATATATTCAGGAAAAAACGCATATGCCCTTTTTTGGCCAAGTGCATCATTGTGGACGTTCTGCCTCTTTTCCTATGCTTTCAATGCAATTCCAGTCTACCTCCTGAAATCGGTTTCCTGCAATTCTGCCCCGCTTTCAAGTCCTCTTGGCAGCCTTACTTCAGTATATTTTTGGACGATAGCTGTCATTTATAACTCTGCAGGTTTGTGAATTACAGTGCCCCTGAGCTCCTTTCTTCAACTCGCTTTCTTGTGAGCTGGCCGCAACACCGCAGGATGGCTTCAGGCCCTAATCTGGTTCCGGCACGGCACGCTGAGCCTTTGGTTATTTCCTCTTCCTGGTGGAAATGAGAGTTAAATTTGCCCGTCCAGACACCTCCAGCTAGTCTCTCATTGGTTCTCCCTATTCCTGTTCATCTTCCGCAGAAATTGCAAACTGGGCCAAACAGGAGGTTAAAGGCGCTGACTCTCCAAGTGGGGAGAGTGTTAGTAAAGCGTCTGGAATGTTGCACCCGAGTACCAGGGGAGGAAAACTGAGACATATTTGAACACGTCTCCCGTTCACACGGTTGATCATACTCTTGGTTCCACATGCATGTTTTAGCTGAAGGAAGAATACCTTAAACCTGGAGAGTTGAGACCCGTGGAATGGGTACCATGCAATATGACTTCAAAGGGTCTTCATTTGCTCACCGAACCTCTCCAATCCTATCACTGCTGCGTTTATGCCCCTGTACACACGCTTGATTCTCTTTTGGAGACATAGCAATCCATAGGTTTTAAGATACTTACTAGTCAGGTACATTCTTAGGCGTTTAATATGGGGTGTTGAGTCCATTTCGTTGAGCAAGGAGTAGCTCTTGTCTATTCCATATTTGGCTTAAGGAACTTTATCTGTGCTCATTTCAATCTCTGGTTTTATGCAGCACCCCAACTCACCTTTCCCCTTAAGCAAGCATAAGTTGGTTTTCTAAATTTGAGACCCTGTTTTGTTTTGGAATTCAGTTCCTGTGTAGCCAAGTTTACATTCCGTGTATTAGTGATATCTTATGATGTTTCTTTTTCTGTGTGACTTATTTCAGTTAGAATCATCGTACCTGAATCCACTCATTATGCTGCTACGAGCCTGATGACATAGATTTCATTGCTGAGTGATACTGCATTGTACATAAGTACCACAAGTTCTTTATCCATTTTTCACTTTCTGTGATGTTGAACTTGTATGGTAAACGAGGTTCTTGTAAACAGAGGCGTCCCAAACTTTGGGGTGGCTGTGTCTTTTTGATTTTAATTTCCCTAAGCTATAGGACCATAAGTGGAAGTGCCCTAGGCTCTGTTGGTTTGTTTTTTAGATGTTTCAGGAAACACCATACACTTCTCGCAAGTGTCTGTTGGCAATTTACATCCCGCCCATCAGCATAACAAGGCTCCCAGTTCTCCATGGCCTGTCCTGCCTTTCTGGATTTTACACTTTTTTCAGATGGCCCTTTTGACCGGGGGGAATTGAGACTTCATTGTAGTGCAGATTTCCTTTGCAAGCTTGCTTGGTTGGCGAAAAAGGGCGTATGCGTTTTTTCCTGAATATATTCAGGAAAAAACGCATACGCCCTTTTTGGCCAAGTGCATCATTGTGGACGTTCTGCCTCTTTTCCTATGCTTTCAATGCAATTCCAGTCTACCTCCTGAAATCGGTTTCCTGCAATTCTACCCCGCTTTCAAGTCCTCTTGGCAGCCTTACTTCAGTATATTTTTGGACGATAGCTGTCATTTATAACTCTGCAGGTTTGTGAATTACAGTGCCCCTGAGCTCCTTTCTTCAACTCGCATTCTTGTGACCTGGCTGCAACACCGCAGCATGGCTTCAGGCCCTAATCTGGTTCCGGCACGGCACGCTGAGCCTTTGGTTAATTCCTCTTCCTGGTGGGAAATGAGAGTTAAATTTGCCCGTCCAGACACCTCCAGCTAGTCTCTCATTGGTTCTCGTTATTCCTGTTCATCTTCCGCAGAAATTGCAAACTGGGCCAAACAGGAGGTTGAAGGCGCTGACTCTCCAAGTCGGGAGAGTGTTAGTAAAGCGTCTGGAATGTTGCACCCGAGTACCAGGGGAGGAAAACTGAGACATACTTGAACACGTCTCCCGTTCACACGGTTGATCATACTCTGGGTTCCACATGCATGTTTTTGCTGAAGGAAGAATAACTTAAACCTGGAGAGTTGAGACCCGTGTAATGGGTACCATGCAATATGACTTCAAAGGGTCTTCATTTGCTCACCGAACCTCTCCAATCCTGTCACAGCTGTGTTTATGCCCCTGTACACACGCTTGATTCTCTTTTGGAGACATAGCAATCCATAGGTTTTAAGATACTTACTAGTCAGGTACATTGTTAGGCGTTTAATATGGGGTGTTGAGGCCATATCGTTGAGCAAGGAGTAGCTCTTGTCTATTCCATATTTGGCTTAAGGAACTTTATCTGTGCTCATTTCAATCTCTGGTTTTATGCAGCACCCCAACTCACCTTTCCCCTTAAGCAAGCATAAGTTGGTTTTCTAAATTTGAGACCCTGTTCTGTTCTGTAATTCAGTTCCTGTGTAGCCAAGTTTACTTTCCGTGTATTACTGATATCTTATGATGTTTCTTTTTCTGTGTGACTTATTTCAGTTAGAATCATCGTACCTGAATCCACTCATTATGCTGCCACGGGCCTGATGACATAGATTTCATTGCTGAGTGATACTGCATTGTACGTAAGTACCACAAGTTCTTTATCCATTTTTCACTTTCTGTGATACTGAACTTGTACGGTAAACGAGGTTCTTGTAAACAGAGGCGTTCCAAACTTTGGGGTGGCTGTGTCTTTTTGATTTTAATTTCCCTAAGCTATAGGACCATAAGTGGAAGTGCCCTAGGCTCTGTTGCTTTGTTTTTTAGATGTTTCAGGAAACACCATACACTTCTCCCGAGTGTCTGTTGGCAATTTACATCCCGCCCATCAGCATAACAAGGCTCCCAGTTCTCCATGGCCTGTCCTGCCTTTCTGGATTTTACACTTATTTCAGATGGCCCTTTTGACTGAGGGGAAGTGAGACTTCATTGTAGTGCAGATTTCCTTTGCAAGCTTGCTTGGTTGGCCAAAAAGGGCGTATGCGTTTTTTCCTGAATATATTCAGGAAAAAACGCATACGCCCTTTTTGGCCAAGTGCATCATTGTGGACGTTCTGCCTCTTTTCCTATGCTTTCAATGCAATTCCAGTTTACCTCCTGAAATCGGTTTCCTGCAATTCTGCCCCGCTTTCAAGTCCTCTTGGCAGCCTTACTTCAGTATATTTTTGGACGATAGCTGTCATTTATAACTCTGCAGGTTTGTGAATTACAGTGCCCCTGAGCTCCTTTCTTCAACTCGCTTTCTTGTGAGCTGGCCGCAACACCGCAGGATGGCTTCAGGCCCTAATCTGGTTCCGGCACGGCACGCTGAGCCTTTGGTTATTTCCTCTTCCTGGTGGGAAATGAGAGTTAAATTTGCCCGTCCAGACACCTCCAGCTAGTCTCTCATTGGTTCTCCCTATTCCTGTTCATCTTGCGCAGAAATTGCAAACTGGGCCAAACAGGAGGTTAAAGGCTCTGACTCTCCAAGTGGGGAGAGTGTCAGTAAAGCGTCTGGAATGTTGCACCCGAGTACCAGGGGAGGAAAACTGAGACATATTTGAACACGTCTCCCGTTCACACAGTTGATCATACTCTGGGTTCCACATGCATGTTTTAGCTGAAGGAAGAATACCTTAAACCTGGAGAGTTGAGACCCGTGGAATGGGTACCATGCAATATGACTTCAAAGGGTCTTCATTTGCTCACCGAACCTCTCCAATCCTATCACTGCTGCGTTTATGCCCCTGTACACACGCTTGATTCTCTTTTGGAGACATAGCAATCCATAGGTTTTAAGATACTTACTAGTCAGGTACATTCTTAGGCGTTTAATATGGGGTGTTGAGTCCATTTCGTTGAGCAAGGAGTAGCTCTTGTCTATTCCATATTTGGCTTAAGGAACTTTATCTGTGCTCATTTCAATCTCTGGTTTTATGCAGCACCCCAACTCACCTTTCCCCTTAAGCAAGCATAAGTTGGTTTTCTAAATTTGAGACCCTGTTCTGTTTTGGAATTCAGTTCCTGTGTAACCAAGTTTACATTCTGTGTATTACTGATATCTTATGATGTTTCTTTTTCTGTGTGACTTATTTCAGTTAGAATCATCGTACCTGAATCCACTCATTATGCTGCTACGGGCCTGATGACATAGATTTCATTGCTGAGTGATACTGCATTGTACATAAGTACCACAAGTTCTTTATCCATTTTTCACTATCTGTGATACTGAACTTGTACGGTAAACGAGGTTCTTGTAAACAGAGGCGTCCCAAACTTTGGGGTGGCTGTGTCTTTTTGATTTTAATTTCCCTAAGCTATAGGACCATAAGTGGAAGTGCCCTAGGCTCTGTTGCTTTGTTTTTTAGATGTTTCAGGAAACACCATACACTTCTCCCAAGTTTCTGTTGGCAATTTACATCCCGCCCATCAGTATAACAAGGCTCCCAGTTCTCCATGGCCTGTCCTGCCTTTCTGGATTTTACACTTTTTTCAGATGGCCCTTTTGACCGGGGGGAAGTGAGACTTCATTGTAGTGCATATTTCCTTTGCAAGCTTGCTTGGTTGGCCAAAAAGGGCGTATGCGTTTTTTCCTGAATATATTCAGGAAAAAACGCATACGCCCTTTTTGGCCAAGTGCATCATTGTGGACGTTCTGCCTCTTTTCCTATGCTTTCAATGCAATTCCAGTCTACCTCCTGAAATCGGTTTCCTGCAATTCTGCCCCGCTTTCAAGTCCTCTTGGCAGCCTTACTTCAGTATATTTTTGGACGATAGCTGTCATTTATAACTCTGCAGGTTTCTGAATTACAGTGCCCCTGAGCTCCTTTCTTCAACTCGCTTTCTTGTGAGCTGGCCGCAACACCGCAGGATGGCTTCAGGCCCTAATCTAGTTCCGGCACGGCACGCTGAGCCTTTGGTTATTTCCTCTTCCTGGTGGGAAATGAGAGTTAAATTTGCCCGTCCAGACACCTCCAGCTAGTCTCTCATTGGTTCTCGCTATTCCTGTTCATCTTGCGCAGAAATTGCAAACTGGGCCAAACAGGAGGTTAAAGGCGCTGACTCTCCAAGTGGGGAGAGTGTTAGTAAAGCGTCTGGAATGTTGCACCCGAGTACCAGGGGAGGAAAACTGAGACATATTTGAAAACGTCTCCCGTTCACACGGTTGATCATACTCTGGGTTCCACATGCATGTTTTTGCTGAAGGAAGAATACCTTAAACCTGGAGAGTTGAGACCCGTGGAATGGGTACCATACAATATGACTTCAAAGGGTCTTCATTTGCTCAGCGAACCGCTCCAATCCTATCACTGCTGCGTTTATGCCCCTGTACACACGCTTGATTCTCTTTTGGAGACATAGCAATCCATAGGTTTTAAGATACTTACTAGTCAGGTACATTCTTAGGCGTTTAATATGGGGTGTTGAGTCCATTTCGTTGAGCAAGGAGTAGCTCTTGTCTATTCCATATTTGGCTTAAGGAACTTTATCTGTGCTCATTTCAATCTCTGGTTTTATGCAGCACCCCAACTCACCTTTCCCCTTAAGCAAGCATAAGTTGGTTTTCTAAATTTGAGACCCTGTTTTGTTTTGGAATTCAGTTCCTGTGTAGCCAAGTTTACATTCCGTGTATTAGTGATATCTTATGATGTTTCTTTTTCTGTGTGACTTATTTCAGTTAGAATCATCGTACCTGAATCCACTCATTATGCTGCTACGAGCCTAATGACATAGATTTCATTGCTGAGTGATACTGCATTGTACGTAAGTACCACAAGTTCTTTATCCATTTTTCACTTTCTGTGATGTTGAACTTGTATGGTAAACGAGGTTCTTGTAAACAGAGGCGTCCCAAACTTTGGGGTGGCTGTGTCTTTTTGATTTTAATTTCCCTAAGCTATAGGACCATAAGTGGAAGTGCCCTAGGCTCTGTTGGTTTGTTTTTTAGATGTTTCAGGAAACACCATACACTTCTCGCAAGTGTCTGTTGGCAATTTACATCCCGCCCATCAGCATAACAAGGCTCCCAGTTCTCCATGGCCTGTCCTGCCTTTCTGGATTTTACACTTTTTTCAGATGGCCCTTTTGACCGGGGGGAAGTGAGACTTCATTGTAGTGCAGATTTCCTTTGCAAGCTTGCTTGGTTGGCCAAAAAGGGCGTATGCGTTTTTTCCTGAATATATTCAGGAAAAAACGCATACCCCCTTTTTGGCCAAGTGCATCATTGTGGACGTTCTGCCTCTTTTCCTATGCTTTCAATGCAATTCCAGTCTACCTCCTGAAATCGGTTTCCTGCAATTCTGCCCCGCTTTCAAGTCCTCTTGGCAGCCTTACTTCAGTATATTTTTGGACGATAGCTGTCATTTATAACTCTGCAGGTTTGTGAATTACAGTGCCCCTGAGCTCCTTTCTTCAACTCGCATTCTTGTGACCTGGCTGCAACACCGCAGCATGGCTTCAGGCCCTAATCTGGTTCCGGCACGGCACGCTGAGCCTTTGGTTAATTCCTCTTCCTGGTGGGAAATGAGAGTTAAATTTGCCCGTCCAGACACCTCCAGCTAGTCTCTCATTGGTTCTCGCTATTCCTGTTCATCTTCCGCAGAAATTGCAAACTGGGCCAAACAGGAGGTTAAAGGCGCTGACTCTCCAAGTCGGGAGAGTGTTAGTAAAGCGTCTGGAATGTTGCACCCGAGTACCAGGGGAGGAAAACTGAGACATACTTGAACACGTCTCCCGTTCACACGGTTGATCATACTCTGGGTTCCACATGCATGTTTTAGCTGAAGGAAGAATACCTTAAACCTGGAGAGTTGAGACCCGTGGAATGGGTACCATGCAATATGACTTCAAAGGGTCTTCATTTGCTCACCGAACCTCTCCAATCCTATCACTGCTGCGTTTATGCCCCTGTACACACGCTTGATTCTCTTTTGGAGACATAGCAATCCATAGGTTTTAAGATACTTACTAGTCAGGTACATTCTTAGGCGTTTAATATGGGGTGTTGAGTCCATTTCGTTGAGCAAGGAGTAGCTCTTGTCTATTCCATATTTGGCTTAAGGAACTTTATCTGTGCTCATTTCAATCTCTGGTTTTATGCAGCACCCCAACTCACCTTTCCCCTTAAGCAAGCATAAGTTGGTTTTCTAAATTTGAGACCCTGTTTTGTTTTGGAATTCAGTTCCTGTGTAGCCAAGTTTACATTCCGTGTATTAGTGATATCTTATGATGTTTCTTTTTCTGTGTGACTTATTTCAGTTAGAATCATCGTACCTGAATCCACTCATTATGCTGCTACGGGCCTGATGACATAGATTTCATTGCTGAGTGATACTGCATTGTACATAAGTACCACAAGTTCTTTATCCATTTTTCACTTTCTGTGATACTGAACTTGTACGGTAAACGAGGTTCTTGTAAACAGAGGCGTCCCAAACTTTGGGGTGGCTGTGTCTTTTTGATTTTAATTTCCCTAAGCTATAGGACCATAAGTGGAAGTGCCCTAGGCTCTGTTGCTTTGTTTTTTAGATGTTTCAGGAAACACCATACACTTCTCCCGAGTGTCTGTTGGCAATTTACATACCGCCCATCAGCATAACAAGGCTCCCAGTTCTCCATGGCCTGTCCTGCCTTTCTGGATTTTACACTTTTTTCAGATGGCCCTTTTGACTGAGGGGAAGTGAGACTTCATTGTAGTGCAGATTTCCTTTGCAAGCTTGCTTGGTTGGCCAAAAAGGGCGTATGCGTTTTTGCCTGAATATATTCAGGAAAAAACGCATACGCCCTTTTTGGCCAAGTGCATCATTGTGGACGTTCTGCCTCTTTTCCTATGCTTTAAATGCAATTCCAGTCTACCTCCTGAAATCGGATTCCTGCAATTCTGCCCCGCTTTCAAGTCCTCTTGGCAGCCTTACTTCAGTATATTTTTGGACGATAGCTGTCATTTATAACTCTGCAGGTTTGTGAATTACAGTGCCCCTGAGCTCCTTTCTTCAACTCGCTTTCTTGTGAGCTGGCCGCAACACCGCAGGATGGCTTCAGGCCCTAATCTGGTTCCGGCACGGCACGCTGAGCCTTTGGTTATTTCCTCTTCCTGGTGGGAAATGAGAGTTAAATTTTCCCGTCCAGACACCTCCAGCTAGTCTCTCATTGGTTCTCCCTATTCCTGTTCATCTTCCGCAGAAATTGCAAACTGGGCCAAAGAGGAGGTTAAAGGGACTGACTCTCCAAGTTGGGAGAGTGTTAGTAAAGCGTCTGGAATGTTGCACCCGAGTACCAGGGTACGAAAACTGAGACATATTTGAACACGTCTCCCGTTCACACGGTTGATCATACTCTGGGTTCCACATGCATGTTTTAGCTGCAGGAAGAATACCTTAAACCTGGGTAGTTGAAACCCGTGGAATGGGTACCATGCAATATGACTTCAAAGGGTCTTCATTTTCTCACCGAACCTCTCCAATCCTATCACTGCTGCATTTATGCCCCTGTACACACGCTTGATTCTCTTTCGGAGACATAGCAATCCATACGTTTTAAGATACTTACTAGTCAGGTACATTCTTAGGCGTTTAATATGGGGTGTTGAGTCCATTTCGTTGAGCAAGGAGTAGCTCTTGTCTATTCCATATTTGGCTTAAGGAACTTTATCTGTGCTCATTTCAATCTCTGGTTTTATGCAGCACCCCAACTGACCTTTTCTCTTAAGCAAACATAAGTTGGTTTTCTAAATTTGAGACCCTGTTCTGTTTTGGAATTCAGTTCCTTTGTAGCCAAGTTTACATTCCGTGTATTAGTGATATCTTATGATGTTTCTTTTTCTGTGTGACTTATTTCAGTTAGAATCACCATACCTGAATCCACTCATTGTGCTACTAAGGGCCTGATGACATAGATTTCATTGCTGAGTGATATTGCTTTGTAAGTAAATACCACAACTTCTTTATCCATTTTTCACTTTCTGCGATGTTGAACTTGTACTGTAAACGAGGTTCTTGTAAACAGAGGCGTCCCAAACTTTGGGGTGGCTGTGTCTTTTTGATTTTAATTTCCCTAAGCTATAGGACCATAAGTGGAAGTGCCCTAGGCTCTGTTGCTTTGTTTTTTAGATGTTTCAGGAAACACCATACACTTCTCCCGAGTGTCTGTTGGCAATTTACATCCCGCCCATCAGCATAACAAGGCTCCCAGTTCTCCATGGCCTGTCCTGCCTTTCTGGATTTTACACTTTTTTCAGATGGCCCTTTTGACCGGGGGGAAGTGAGACTTCATTGTAGTGCAGATTTCCTTTGCAAGCTTGCTTGGTTGGCCAAAAAGGGCGTATGCGTTTTTTCCTGAATATATTCAGGAAAAAACGCATACGCCCTTTTTGGCCAAGTGCATCATTGTGGACGTTCTGCCTCTTTTCCTATGCTTTCAATGCAATTCCAGTCTACCTCCTGAAATCGGTTTCCTGCAATTCTGCCCCGCTTTCAAGTCCTCTTGGCAGCCTTAATTCAGTATATTTTTGGACGATAGCTGTCATTTATAACTCTGCAGGTTTGTGAATTACAGTGCCCCTGAGCTCCTTTCTTCAACTCGCTTTCTTGTGAGCTGGCCGCAATACCGCAGGATGGCTTCAGGCCCTAATCTGGTTCCGGCACGGCACGCTGAGCCTTTGGTTAATTCCTCTTCCTGGTGGGAAATGAGAGTTAAATTTGCCCGTCCAGACACCTCCAGCTAGTCTCTCATTGGTTCTCGCTATTCCTGTTCATCTTCCGCAGAAATTGCAAACTGGGCCAAACAGGAGGTTAAAGGGACTGACTCTCCAAGTCGGGAGAGTGTTAGTAAAGCGTCTGGAATGTTGCACGCGAGTACCAGGTACGAAAACTGAGACATATTTGAACACGTCTCCCGATCACATGGTTGATCATACTCTAGGTTCCACATGCATGTTTTAGCTGCAGGAAGAATAC
The DNA here is from genome assembly GCF_039906515.1 of Pseudorca crassidens. NCBI lineage: Eukaryota > Metazoa > Chordata > Mammalia > Artiodactyla > Delphinidae > Pseudorca > Pseudorca crassidens. The sequence continues at coordinate 1,625,115 of NW_027136321.1, forward strand.
CTTAAACCTGCGTAGTTGAAACCCGTGGAATGCGTACCATGCAATATGACTTCAAAGGGTCTTCATTTGCTCACCGAACCTCTCCAATCCTATCACTGCTGCGTTTATGCCCCTGTACATATTCTTGATTCTCTTTTGGAGACATAGCAATCCATAGGTTTTAAGATACTTACTAGTCAGGTACATTCTTAGGCGTTTAATATGGGGTGTTGAGTCCATTTCGTTGAGCAAGGAGTAGCTCTTGTCTATTCCATATTTGGCTTAAGGAACTTTATCTGTGCTCATTTCAATCTCTGGTTTTATGCAGCACCCCAACTCACCTTTCCCCTTAAGCAAGCATAGGTTGGTTTTCTAATTTGAGACTCTGTTCTGTTCTGTAATTCAGTTCCTGTGTAGCCAAGTTTACATTCCGTGTATTACTGATATCTTATGATGTTTCTTTTTCTGTGTGACTTATTTCAGTTAGAAACATCATACCTGAATCCACTCATTGTGCTGCTAAGGGCCTGATGACATAGATTTCATTGCTGAGTGATATTGCTTTGTAAGTAAATACCACAACTTCTTTATCCATTTTTCACTTTCTGCGATGTTGAACTTGTACTGTAAACGAGGTTCTTGTAAACAGAGCCATCCCAAACTTTGGGGTGGCTGTGTCTTTTTGATTTTAATTTCCCTAAGCTATAGGACCATAAGTGGAAGTGCCCTAGGCTCTGTTGCTTTGTTTTTAAGATGTTTCAGGAAACACCATACACTTCTCCCGAGTGTCTGTTGGCAATTTACATCCCGCCCATCAGCATAACAAGGCTCCCAGTTCTCCATGGCATGTTCTCCCTTTCTGGATTTTACACTTTTTTCAGATGGCCCTTTTGACCGGGGGGAAGTGAGACTTCATTGTAGTGCAGATTTCCTTTGCAAGTTTGCTTGGTTGGCCAAAAAGGGCGTATGCATTTTTTCCTGAATATATTCAGGAAAAAACGCATACGCCCTTTTTGTCCAAGTGCATCTTTGTGGACGTTCTGCCTCTTTTCCTATGCTTTCAATGCAATTCCAGTCTACCTCCTGAAATCGGTTTCCTGCAATTCTGCCCCGCTTTCAAGTCCTCTTGGCAGCCTTACTTCAGTATATTTTTGGACGATAGCTGTCATTTATAACTCTGCAGGTTTGTGAATTACAGTGCCCCTGAGCTCCTTTCTTCAACTCGCTTTCTTGTGAGCTGGCCGCAACACCGCAGGATGGCTTCAGGCCCTAATCTGATTCCGGCATGGCACGCTGAGCCTTTGGTTATTTCCTCTTCCTGGTGGGAAATGAGAGTTAAATTTGCCCGTCCAGACACCTCCAGCTAGTCTCTCATTGGTTCTCCCTATTCCTGTTCATCTTCCGCAGAAATTGCAAACTGGGTCAAACAGGAGGTTAAAGGTGCTGACTCTCCAAGTGGGGAGAGTGTTAGTAAAGCGTCTGGAATGTTGCACCCGAGTACCAGGGGAGGAAAACTGAGACATATTTGAACACGTCTCCCGTTCACACGGTTGATCATACTCTGGGTTCCACATGCATGTTTTAGCTGAAGGAAGAATACCTTAAACCTGGAGAGTTGAGACCCGTGGAATGGGTACCATGCAATATGACTTCAAAGGGTCTTCATTTGCTCACCGAACCTCTCCAATCCTATCACTGCTGCGTTTATGCCCCTGTACACATGCTTGATTCTCTTTCGGAGACATAGCAATCCATAGGTTTTAAGATACTTACTAGTCAGGTACATTCTTAGGCGTTTAATATGGGGTGTTGAGTCCATTTCGTTGAGCAAGGAGTAGCTCTTGTCTATTCCATATTTGGCTTAAGGAACTTTATCTGTGCTCATTTCAATCTCTGGTTTTATGCAGCACCCCAACTCACCTTTCCCCTTAAGCAAGCATAAGTTGGTTTTCTAAATTTGAGACCCTGTTCTGTTCTGTAATTCAGTTCCTGTGTAGCCAAGTTTACATTCCGTGTATTACTGATATCTTATGATGTTTCTTTTTCTGTGTGACTTATTTCAGTTAGAATCATCATACCTGAATCCACTCATTGTGCTGCTAAGGGCCTGATGACAAAGATTTCATTGCTGAGTGATATTGCTTTGTAAGTAAATACCACAACTTCTTTATCCATTTTTCACTTTCTGTGATTCTGAACTTGTACGGTAAACGAGGTTCTTGTAAACAGAGGCATCCCAAATTTTGGGTGGCTGTGTCTTTTTGATTTTAATTTCCCTAAGCTTTAGGACCATAAGTGGAAGTGCCCTAGGCTCTGTTGCTTTGTTTTTTAGATGTTTCAGGAAACACCATACACTTCTCCCGAGTGTCTGTTGGCAATTTACATCCCGCCCATCAGCATAACAAGGCTCCCAGTTCTCCATGGCCTGTCCTGCCTTTCTGCATTTTACACTTTTTTCAGATGGCCCTTTTGACCGGGGGGAAGTGAGACTTCATTGTAGTGCAGATTTCCTTTGCAAGCTTGCTTGGTTGGCCAAAAAGGGCGTATGCGTTTTTTCCTGAATATATTCAGGAAAAAACGCATACGCCCTTTTTGGCCAAGTGCATCATTGTGGACGTTCTGCCTCTTTTCCTATGCTTTCAATGCAATTCCAGTTTACCTCCTGAAATCGGTTTCCTGCAATTCTGCCCCGCTTTCAAGTCCTCTTGGCAGCCTTACTTCAGTATATTTTTGGACGATAGCTGTCATTTATAACTCTGCAGGTTTGTGAATTACAGTGCCCCTGAGCTCCTTTCTTCAACTCGCTTTCTTGTGAGCTGGCCGCAACACCGCAGGATGGCTTCAGGCCCTAATCTGGTTCCGGCACGGCACGCTGAGCCTTTGGTTATTTCCTCTTCCTGGTGGGAAATGAGAGATAAATTTGCCCGTCCAGACACCTCCAGCTAGTCTCTCATTGGTTCTCCCTATTCCTGTTCATCTTCCGCAGAAATTGCAAACTGGGCCAAACAGGAGGTTAAATGCGCTGACTCTCCAAGTGGGGAGATTGTTAGTAAAGCGTCTGGAACGTTGCACCCGAGTACCAGGGGAGGAAAACTGAGACATATTTGAACATGTCTCCCGTTCACACGGTTGATCATACTCTGGGTTCCACATGCATGTTTTAGCTGAAGGAAGAATACCTTAAACCTGGGTAGTTGAGACCCGTGGAATGGGTACCATGCAATATGACTTCAAAGGGTCTTCATTTGCTCACCAAACCTCTCCAATCCTATCACTGCTGCGTTTATGCCCCTGTACACACGCTTGATTCTCTTTTGGAGACATAGCAATCCATAGGTTTTAAGATACTTACTAGTCAGGTACATTCTTAGGCGTTTAATATGGGGTGTTGAGTCCATTTCGTTGAGCAAGGAGTAGCTCTTGTCTATTCCATATTTGGCTTAAGGAACTTTATCTGTGCTCATTTCAATCTCTGGTTTTATGCCGCACCCCAACTCACCTTTCCCCTTAAGCAAGCATAAGTTGGTTTTCTAAATTTGAGACCCTGTTTTGTTTTGGAATTCAGTTCCTGTGTAGCCAAGTTTACATTCCGTGTATTAGTGATATCTTATGATGTTTCTTTTTCTGTGTGACTTATTTCAGTTAGAATCATCGTACCTGAATCCACTCATTATGCTGCTACGGGCCTGATGACATAGATTTCATTGCTGAGTGATACTGCATTGTACATAAGTACCACAAGTTCTTTATCCATTTTTCACTTTCTGTGATACTGAACTTGTACGGTAAACGAGGTTCTTGTAAACAGAGGCGTCCCAAACTTTGGGGTGGCTGTGTCTTTTTGATTTTAATTTCCCTAAGCTATAGGACCATAAGTGGAAGTGCCCTAGGCTCTGTTGCTTTGTTTTTTAGATGTTTCAGGAAACACCATACACTTCTCCCGAGTGTCTGTTGGCAATTTACATACCGCCCATCAGCATAACAAGGCTCCCAGTTCTCCATGGCCTGTCCTGCCTTTCTGGATTTTACACTTTTTTCAGATGGCCCTTTTGACCGGGGGGAAGTGAGACTTCATTGTAGTGCAGATTTCCTTTGCAAGCTTGCTTGGTTGGCCAAAAAGGGCGTATGCGTTTTTTCCTGAATATATTCAGGAAAAAACGCATACGCCCTTTTTGGCCAAGTGCATCATTGTGGACGTTCTGCCTCTTTTCCTATGCTTTCAATGCAATTCCAGTCTACCTCCTGAAATCGGTTTCCTGCAATTCTGCCCCGCATTCAAGTCCTCTTGGCAGCCTTACTTCAGTATATTTTTGGACGATAGCTGTCATTTATAACTCTGCAGGTTTGTGAATTACAGTGCCCCTGAGCTCCTCTCTTCAACTCGCATTCTTGTGACCTGGCTGCAACACCGCAGCATGGCTTCAGGCCCTAATCTGGTTCCGGCACGGCACGCTGAGCCTTTGGTTAATTCCTCTTCCTGGTGGGAAATGAGAGTTAAATTTGCCCGTCCAGACACCTCCAGCTAGTCTCTCATTGGTTCTCGCTATTCCTGTTCATCTTCCGCAGAAATTGCAAACTGGGCCAAACAGGAGGTTAAAGGCGCTGACTCTCCAAGTCGGGAGAGTGTTAGTAAAGCGTCTGGAATGTTGCACCCGAGTACCAGGGGAGGAAAACTGAGACATACTTGAACACGTCTCCCGTTCACACGGTTGATCATACTCTGGGTTCCACATGCATGTTTTAGCTGAAGGAAGAATAACTTAAACCTGGAGAGTTGAGACCCGTGTAATGGGTACCATGCAATATGACTTCAAAGGGTCTTCATTTGCTCACCGAACCTCTCCAATCCTGTCACAGCTGTGTTTATGCCCCTGTACACACGCTTGATTCTCTTTTGGAGACATAGCAATCCATAGGTTTTAAGATACTTACTAGTCAGGTACATTGTTAGGCGTTTAATATGGGGTGTTGAGGCCATATCGTTGAGCAAGGAGTAGCTCTTGTCTATTCCATATTTGGCTTAAGGAACTTTATCTGTGCTCATTTCAATCTCTGGTTTTATGCAGCACCCCAACTCACCTTTCCCCTTAAGCAAGCATAAGTTGGTTTTCTAAATTTGAGACCCTGTTCTGTTCTGTAATTCAGTTCCTGTGTAGCCAAGTTTACTTTCCGTGTATTACTGATATCTTATGATGTTTCTTTTTCTGTGTGACTTATTTCAGTTAGAATCATCATACCTGAATCCACTCATTGTGCTGCTAAGGGCCTGATGACATAGATTTCATTGCTGAGTGATATTGCTTTGTAAGTAAATACCACAACTTCTTTATCCATTTTTCACTTTCTGCGATGTTGAACTTGTACTGTAAACGAGGTTCTTGTAAACAGAGGCGTCCCAAACTTTGGGGTGGCTGTGTCTTTTTGATTTTAATTTCCCTAAGCTATAGGACCATAAGTGGAAGTGCCCTAGGCTCTGTTGCTTTGTTTTTTAGATGTTTCAGGAAACACCATACACTTCTCCCGAGTGTCTGTTGGCAATTTACATACCGCCCATCAGCATAACAAGGCTCCCAGTTCTCCATGGCCTGTCCTGCCTTTCTGGATTTTACACTTTTTTCAGATGGCCCTTTTGACCAGGGGGAAGTGAGACTTCATTGTAGTGCAGATTTCCTTTGCAAGCTTGCTTGGTTGGCCAAAAAGGGCGTATGCGTTTTTTCCTGAATATATTCAGGAAAAAACGCATACGCCCTTTTTTGGCCAAGTGCATCATTGTGGACGTTCTGCCTCTTTTCCTATGCTTTCAATGCAATTCCAGTCTACCTCCTGAAATCGGTTTCCTGCAATTCTGCCCCGCTTTCAAGTCCTCTTGGCAGCCTTACTTCAGTATATTTTTGGACGATAGCTGTCATTTATAACTCTGCAGGTTTGTGAATTACAGTGCCCCTGAGCTCCTTTCTTCAACTCGCTTTCTTGTGAGCTGGCCGCAACACCGCAGGATGGCTTCAGGCCCTAATCTGGTTCCGGCACGGCACGCTGAGCCTTTGGTTATTTCCTCTTCCTGGTGGAAATGAGAGTTAAATTTGCCCGTCCAGACACCTCCAGCTAGTCTCTCATTGGTTCTCCCTATTCCTGTTCATCTTCCGCAGAAATTGCAAACTGGGCCAAACAGGAGGTTAAAGGCGCTGACTCTCCAAGTGGGGAGAGTGTTAGTAAAGCGTCTGGAATGTTGCACCCGAGTACCAGGGGAGGAAAACTGAGACATATTTGAACACGTCTCCCGTTCACACGGTTGATCATACTCTTGGTTCCACATGCATGTTTTAGCTGAAGGAAGAATACCTTAAACCTGGAGAGTTGAGACCCGTGGAATGGGTACCATGCAATATGACTTCAAAGGGTCTTCATTTGCTCACCGAACCTCTCCAATCCTATCACTGCTGCGTTTATGCCCCTGTACACACGCTTGATTCTCTTTTGGAGACATAGCAATCCATAGGTTTTAAGATACTTACTAGTCAGGTACATTCTTAGGCGTTTAATATGGGGTGTTGAGTCCATTTCGTTGAGCAAGGAGTAGCTCTTGTCTATTCCATATTTGGCTTAAGGAACTTTATCTGTGCTCATTTCAATCTCTGGTTTTATGCAGCACCCCAACTCACCTTTCCCCTTAAGCAAGCATAAGTTGGTTTTCTAAATTTGAGACCCTGTTTTGTTTTGGAATTCAGTTCCTGTGTAGCCAAGTTTACATTCCGTGTATTAGTGATATCTTATGATGTTTCTTTTTCTGTGTGACTTATTTCAGTTAGAATCATCGTACCTGAATCCACTCATTATGCTGCTACGGGCCTGATGACATAGATTTCATTGCTGAGTGATACTGCATTGTACATAAGTACCACAAGTTCTTTATCCATTTTTCACTTTCTGTGATACTGAACTTGTACGGTAAACGAGGTTCTTGTAAACAGAGGCGTCCCAAACTTTGGGGTGGCTGTGTCTTTTTGATTTTAATTTCCCTAAGCTATAGGACCATAAGTGGAAGTGCCCTAGGCTCTGTTGCTTTGTTTTTTAGATGTTTCAGGAAACACCATACACTTCTCCCGAGTGTCTGTTGGCAATTTACATACCGCCCATCAGCATAACAAGGCTCCCAGTTCTCCATGGCCTGTCCTGCCTTTCTGGATTTTACACTTTTTTCAGATGGCCCTTTTGACTGAGGGGAAGTGAGACTTCATTGTAGTGCAGATTTCCTTTGCAAGCTTGCTTGGTTGGCCAAAAAGGGCGTATGCGTTTTTGCCTGAATATATTCAGGAAAAAACGCATACGCCCTTTTTGGCCAAGTGCATCATTGTGGACGTTCTGCCTCTTTTCCTATGCTTTAAATGCAATTCCAGTCTACCTCCTGAAATCGGTTTCCTGCAATTCTGCCCCGCTTTCAAGTCCTCTTGGCAGCCTTACTTCAGTATATTTTTGGACGATAGCTGTCATTTATAACTCTGCAGGTTTGTGAATTACAGTGCCCCTGAGCTCCTTTCTTCAACTCGCTTTCTTGTGAGCTGGCCGCAACACCGCAGGATGGCTTCAGGCCCTAATCTGGTTCCGGCACGGCACGCTGAGCCTTTGGTTATTTCCTCTTCCTGGTGGGAAATGAGAGTTAAATTTTCCCGTCCAGACACCTTCAGCTAGTCTCTCATTGGTTCTCCCTATTCCTGTTCATCTTCCGCAGAAATTGCAAACTGGGCCAAAGAGGAGGTTAAAGGGACTGACTCTCCAAGTTGGGAGAGTGTTAGTAAAGCGTCTGGAATGTTGCACCCGAGTACCAGGGTACGAAAACTGAGACATATTTGAACACGTCTCCCGTTCACACGGTTGATCATACTCTGGGTTCCACATGCATGTTTTAGCTGCAGGAAGAATACCTTAAACCTGGGTAGTTGAAACCCGTGGAATGGGTACCATGCAATATGACTTCAAAGGGTCTTCATTTTCTCACCGAACCTCTCCAATCCTATCACTGCTGCGTTTATGCCCCTGTACACACGCTTGATTCTCTTTCGGAGACATAGCAATCCATACGTTTTAAGATACTTACTAGTCAGGTACATTCTTAGGCGTTTAATATGGGGTGTTGAGTCCATTTCGTTGAGCAAGGAGTAGCTCTTGTCTATTCCATATTTGGCTTAAGGAACTTTATCTGTGCTCATTTCAATCTCTGGTTTTATGCAGCACCCCAACTGACCTTTTCTCTTAAGCAAACATAAGTTGGTTTTCTAAATTTGAGACCCTATTCTGTTTTGGAATTCAGTTCCTTTGTAGCCAAGTTTACATTCCGTGTATTAGTGATATCTTATGATGTTTCTTTTTCTGTGTGACTTATTTCAGTTAGAATCACCATACCTGAATCCACTCATTGTGCTACTAAGGGCCTGATGACATAGATTTCATTGCTGAGTGATATTGCTTTGTAAGTAAATACCACAACTTCTTTATCCATTTTTCACTTTCTGCGATGTTGAACTTGTACTGTAAACGAGGTTCTTGTAAACAGAGGCGTCCCAAACTTTGGGGTGGCTGTGTCTTTTTGATTTTAATTTCCCTAAGCTATAGGACCATAAGTGGAAGTGCCCTAGGCTCTGTTGCTTTGTTTTTTAGATGTTTCAGGAAACACCATACACTTCTCCCGAGTGTCTGTTGGCAATTTACATCCCGCCCATCAGCATAACAAGGCTCCCAGTTCTCCATGGCCTGTCCTGCCTTTCTGGATTTTACACTTTTTTCAGATGGCCCTTTTGACCGGGGGGAAGTGAGACTTCATTGTAGTGCAGATTTCCTTTGCAAGCTTGCTTGGTTGGCCAAAAAGGGCGTATGCGTTTTTTCCTGAATATATTCAGGAAAAAACGCATACGCCCTTTTTGGCCAAGTGCATCATTGTGGACGTTCTGCCTCTTTTCCTATGCTTTCAATGCAATTCCAGTCTACCTCCTGAAATCGGTTTCCTGCAATTCTGCCCCGCTTTCAAGTCCTCTTGGCAGCCTTAATTCAGTATATTTTTGGACGATAGCTGTCATTTATAACTCTGCAGGTTTGTGAATTACAGTGCCCCTGAGCTCCTTTCTTCAACTCGCTTTCTTGTGAGCTGGCCGTAATACCGCAGGATGGCTTCAGGCCCTAATCTGGTTCCGGCACGGCACGCTGAGCCTTTGGTTAATTCCTCTTCCTGGTGGGAAATGAGAGTTAAATTTGCCCGTCCAGACACCTCCAGCTAGTCTCTCATTGGTTCTCGCTATTCCTGTTCATCTTCCGCAGAAATTGCAAACTGGGCCAAACAGGAGGTTAAAGGGACTGACTCTCCAAGTCGGGAGAGTGTTAGTAAAGCGTCTGGAATGTTGCACGCGAGTACCAGGTACGAAAACTGAGACATATTTGAACACGTCTCCCGATCACATGGTTGATCATACTCTAGGTTCCACATGCATGTTTTAGCTGCAGGAAGAATACCTTAAACCTGGGTAGTTGAAACCCGTGGAATGCGTACCATGCAATATGACTTCAAAGGGTCTTCATTTGCTCACCGAACCTCTCCAATCCTATCACTGCTGCGTTTATGCCCCTGTACATATTCTTGATTCTCTTTCAGAGACATAGCAATCCATAGGTTTTAAGATACTTACTAGTCAGGTACATTCTTAGGCGTTTAATATGCGGTGTTGAGTCCATTTCGTTGAGCAAGGAGTAGCTCTTGTCTATTCCATATTTGGCTTAAGGAACTTTATCTGTGCTCATTTCAATCTCTGGTTTTATGCAGCACCCCAACTCACCTTTCCCCTTAAGCAAGCATAGGTTGGTTTTCTAATTTGAGACCCTGTTCTGTTCTGTAATTCAGTTCCTGTGTAGCCAAGTTTACATTCCGTGTATTACTGATATCTTATGATGTTTCTTTTTCTGTGTGACTTATTTCAGTTAGAAACATCATACCTGAATCCACTCATTGTGCTGCTAAGGGCCTGATGACATAGATTTCATTGCTGAGTGATATTGCTTTGTAAGTAAATACCACAACTTCTTTATCCATTTTTCACTTTCTGCAATGTTGAACTTGTACTGTAAACGAGGTTCTTGTAAACAGAGCCATCCCAAACTTTGGGGTGGCTGTGTCTTTTTGATTTTAATTTCCCTAAGCTATAGGACCATAAGTGGAAGTGCCCTAGGCTCTGTTGCTTTGTTTTTAAGATGTTTCAGGAAACACCATACACTTCTCCCGAGTGTCTGTTGGCAATTTACATCCCGCCCATCAGCATAACAAGGCTCCCAGTTCTCCATGGCATGTTCTCCCTTTCTGGATTTTACACTTTTTTCAGATGGCCCTTTTGACCGGGGGGAAGTGAGACTTCATTGTAGTGCAGATTTCCTTTGCAAGTTTGCTTGGTTGGCCAAAAAGGGCGTATGCATTTTTTCCTGAATATATTCAGGAAAAAACGCATACCCCCTTTTTGGCCAAGTGCATCTTTGTGGACGTTCTGCCTCTTTTCCTATGCTTTCAATGCAATTCCAGTCTACCTCCTGAAATCGGTTTCCTGCAATTCTGCCCCGCTTTCAAGTCCTCTTGGCAGCCTTACTTCAGTATATTTTTGGACGATAGCTGTCATTTATAACTCTGCAGGTTTGTGAATTACAGTGCCCCTGAGCTCCTTTCTTCAACTCGCTTTCTTGTGAGCTGGCCGCAACACCGCAGGATGGCTTCAGGCCCTAATCTGATTCCGGCATGGCACGCTGAGCCTTTGGTTATTTCCTCTTCCTGGTGGGAAATGAGAGTTAAATTTGCCCGTCCAGACACCTCCAGCTAGTCTCTCATTGGTTCTCCCTATTCCTGTTCATCTTCCGCAGAAATTGCAAACTGGGTCAAACAGGAGGTTAAAGGCGCTGACTCTCCAAGTGGGGAGAGTGTTAGTAAAGCGTCTGGAATGTTGCACCCGAGTACCAGGGGAGGAAAACTGAGACATATTTGAACACGTCTCCCGTTCACACGGTTGATCATACTCTGGGTTACACATGCATGTTTTAGCTGAAGGAAGAATACCTTAAACCTGGAGAGTTGAGACCCGTGGAATGGGTACCATGCAATATGACTTCAAAGGGTCTTCATTTGCTCACCGAACCTCTCCAATCCTATCACTGCTGCGTTTATGCCCCTGTACACATGCTTGATTCTCTTTCGGAGACATAGCAATCCATAGGTTTTAAGATACTTACTAGTCAGGTACATTCTTAGGCGTTTAATATGGGGTGTTGAGTCCATTTCGTTGAGCAAGGAGTAGCTCTTGTCTATTCCATATTTGGCTTAAGGAACTTTATCTGTGCTCATTTCAATCTCTGGTTTTATGCAGCACCCCAACTCACCTTTCCCCTTAAGCAAGCATAAGTTGGTTTTCTAAATTTGAGACCCTGTTCTGTTCTGTAATTCAGTTCCTGTGTAGCCAAGTTTACATTCCGTGTATTACTGATATCTTATGATGTTTCTTTTTCTGTGTGACTTATTTCAGTTAGAATCATCATACCTGAATCCACTCATTGTGCTGCTAAGGGCCTGATGACAAAGATTTCATTGCTGAGTGATATTGCTTTGTAAGTAAATACCACAACTTCTTTATCCATTTTTCACTTTCTGTGATTCTGAACTTGTACGGTAAACGAGGTTCTTGTAAACAGAGGCGTCCCAAACTTTGGGGTGGCTGTGTCTTTTTGATTTTAATTTCCCTAAGCTATAGGACCATAAGTGGAAGTGCCCTAGGCTCTGTTGCTTTGTTTTTTAGATGTTTCAGTAAACACCATACACTTCTCCCGAGTGTCTGTTGGCAATTTACATCCCGCCCATCAGCATAACAAGGCTCCCAGTTCTCCATGGCCTGTCCTGCCTTTCTGGATTTTACACTTTTTTCAGATGGCCCTTTTGACCGGGGGGAAGTGAGACTTCATTGTAGTGCAGATTTCCTTTGCAAGCTTGCTTGGTTGGCCAAAAAAGGCGTATGAGTTTTTTCCTGAATATATTCAGGAAAAAACGCATACGCCCTTTTTGGCCAAGTGCATCATTGTGGACGTTCTGCCTCTTTTCCTATGCTTTCAATGCAATTCCAGTCTACCTCCTGAAATCGGTTTCCTGCAATTCTGCACCGCTTTCAAGTCCTCTTGGCAGCCTTACTTCAGTATATTTTTGGACGATAGCTGTCATTTATAACTCTGCAGGTTTGTGAATTACAGTGCCCCTGAGCTCCTTTCTTCAACTCGCTTTCTTGTGAGCTGGCCGCAACACCGTAGCATGTCTTCAGGCCCTAATCTGGTTCCGGCACGGCACGCTGAGCCTTTGGTTATTTCCTCTTCCTGGTGGGAAATGAGAGTTAAATTTGCCCGTCCAGACACCTCCAGCTGGTCTCTCATTGGTTCTCCCTATTCCTGTTCATCTTCCGCAGAAATTGCAAACTGGGCCAAACAGGAGGTTAAAGGCGCTGACTCTCCAAGTGGGGAGAGTGTTAGTAAAGCGTCTGGAATGTTGCACCCGAGTACCAGGGGAGGAAACCTGAGACATATTTGAACACGTCTCCCATTCACACGGTTGATCATACTCTGGGTTCCACATGCATGTTTTAGCTGAAGGAGGAATACCTTAATCCTGGGTAGTTGAGATCCGTGGAATGGGTACCATGCAATATGACTTCAAAGGGTCTTCATTTGCTCACCGAACCTCTCCAATCCTATCACTGCTGCGTTTATGCCCCTGTACACACGCTTGATTCTCTTTTGGGGACATAGCAATCCATAGGTTTTAACATACTTACTAGTCAGGTACATTCTTAGGCGTTTAATATGGGGTGTTGAGTCCATTTCGTTCAAAAAGGAGTAGCTCTTGACTATTCCATATTTGGCTTAAGGAACTTTATCTGTGCTCATTTCAATCTCTGGTTTTATGCAGCACCCCAACTCACCTTTCCCCTTAAGCAAGCATAAGTTGGTTTTCTAAATTTGAGACCCTGTTCTGTTCTGTAATTCAGTTCCTGTGTAGCCAAGTTTACATTCCGTGTATTACTGATATCTTATGATGTTTCTTTTTCTGTGTGACTTATTTCAGTTAGAATCATCATACCTGAATCCACTCATTGTGCTGCTAAGGGCCTGATGACATAGATTTCATTGCTGAGTGATATTGCTTTGTAAGTAAATACCACAACTTCTTTATCCATTTTTCACTTTCTGCGATGTTGAACTTGTACTTTAAACTAGGTTGTTGTAAAGAGAGCCATTCCATACTTTGGGGTGGCTGTTTCTTTTTGATTTTAATTTCCCCAAGCTATAGGACCATAAGTGGAAGTGCCCTAGGCTCTGTTGCTTTGTATTTTAGATGTTTCAGGAAACACCATACACTTCCCCCAAGTGTCTGTTGGCAATTTACATCCCGCCCATCAGCATAACAAGGCTCCCAGTTCTCCATGGCCTGTCCTGCCTTTCTGGATTTTACACTTTTTTCAGATGGCCCTTTTGACTGAGGGGAAGTGAGACTTCATTGTAGTGCAGATTTCCTTTGCAAGTTTGCTTGGTTGACCAAAAAGGGCGTATGCGTTTTTTCCTGAATATATTCAGGAAAAAACGCATACGCCCTTTTTGGCTAAGTGCATCATTGAGGACGTTCTGCCTCTTTTCCTATTCTTTCAACGCAATTCCAGTCTACCTCCTGAAATGGGTTTCCTGCAATTCTGCCCTGCTTTCAAGTCCTCTTGGCAGCCTTACTTCGGTATATTTTTGGACGATAGCTGTCATTTATAACTCTGCAGGTTTGTGAATTACAGTGCCCCTGAGCTCCTTTCTTCAATTCGCTTTCTTGTGAGCTGGCCGCAACACCGCAGGATGGCTTCAGGCCCTAATCTGGTTCCGGCACGGCACGCTGAGCCTTTGGTTAATTCCTCTTCCTGGTGGGAAATGAGAGTTAAATTTTCCCGTCCAGACTCCTCCAGCTAGTCTCTCATTGGCTCTCGCTATTCCTGTTTATCTTCCGCAGAAATTGCAAACTGGGCCAAACATGAGGTTAAAGGGACTGACTCTCCAAGTCGGGAGAGTGTTAGTAAAGCGTCTGGAATGTTGCACCCGAGTACCAGGGTACGAAAACTGAGACATATTTGAACACATCTCTCGATCACATGGTTGATCATACTCTAGGTTCCACATGCATGTTTTAGCTGCAGGAAGAATACCTTAAACCTGGGTAGTTGAAACCCGTGGAATGGGTACCATGCAATATGACTTCAAAGGGTCTTCATTTGCTCACCGAACCTCTCCAATCCTATCACTGCTGCGTTTATGCACCTGTACACATGCTTGATTCTCTTTCGGAGACATAGCAATCCATAGGTTTTAAGATACTTACTAGTCAGGTACATTCTTAGGCGTTTAATATGGGGTGTTGAGTCCATTTCGTTGAGCAAGGAGTAGCTCTTGTCTATTCCATATTTGGCTTAAGGAACTTTATCTGTGCTCATTTCAATCTCTGGTTTTATGCAGCACCCCAACTCACCTTTCCCCTTAAGCAAGCATAAGTTGGTTTTCTAAATTTGAGACCCTGTTCTGTTCTGTAATTCAGTTCCTGTGTAGCCAAGGTTACATTCCGTGTATTAGTGATATCTTATGATGTTTCTTTTTCTGTGTGACTTATTTCAGTTAGAATCACCATACCTGAATCCACTCATTGTGCTACTAAGGGCCTGATGACATAGATTTCATTGCTGAGTGATATTGCTTTGTAAGTAAATACCACAACTTCTTTATCCATTTTTCACTTTCTGCGATGTTGAACTTGTACTGTAAACGAGGTTCTTGTAAACAGAGGCGTCCCAAACTTTGGGGTGGCTGTGTCTTTTTGATTTTAATTTCCCTAAGCTATAGGACCATAAGTGGAAGTGCCCTAGGCTCTGTTGCTTTGTTTTTTAGATGTTTCAGGAAACACCATACACTTCTCCCGAGTGTCTGTTGGCAATTTACATCCCGCCCATCAGCATAACAAGGCTCCCAGTTCTCCATGGCCTGTCCTGCCTTTCTGGATTTTACACTTTTTTCAGATGGCCCTTTTGACCGGGAGGAAGTGAGACTTCATTGTAGTGCAGATTTCCTTTGCAAGCTTGCTTGGTTGGCCAAAAAGGGCGTATGCGTTTTTTCCTGAATATATTCAGGAAAAAACGCATACGCCCTTTTTGGCCAAGTGCATCATTGTGAACGTTCTGCCTCTTTTCCTATGCTTTCAATGTATTCCAGTCTACCTCCTGAAATCGGTTTCCTGCAATTCTGCCCCGCTTTCAAGTCCTCTTGGCAGCCTTAATTCAGTATATTTTTGGACGATACCTGTCATTTATAACTCTGCAGGTTTGTGAATTACAGTGCCCCTGAGCTCCTTTCTTCAACTCGCTTTCTTGTGAGCTGGCCGCAATACCGCAGGATGGCTTCAGGCCCTAAACTGATTCCGGCACGGCACGCTGAGCCTTTGGATAATTCCTCTTCCTGGTGGGAAATGAGAGTTAAATTTGCCCGTCCAGACACCTCCAGCTAGTCTCTCATTGGTTCTCCCTATTCCTGTTCATCTTCCGCAGAAATTGCAAACTGGGCCAAACAGGAGGTTAAAGGGACTGACTCTCCAAGTGGGGAGAGTGTTAGTAAAGCGTCTGGAATGTTGCACGCGAGTACCAGGTACGAAAACTGAGACATATTTGAACACGTCTCCCGATCACATGGTTGATCACACTCTAGGTTCCACATGCATGTTTTAGCTGCAGGAAGAATACCTTAAACCTGGGTAGTTGAAACCCGTGGAATGCGTACCATGCAATATGACTTCAAAGGGTCTTCATTTGCTCACCGAACCGCTCCAATCCTATCACTGCTGCGTTTATGCCCCTGTACATACGATTGATTCTCTTTCAGAGACATAGCAATCCATAGGTTTTAAGATACTTACTAGTCAGGTACATTCTTAGGCGTTTAATATGGGGTGTTGAGTCCATTTCGTTGAGCAAGGAGTAGCTCTTGTCTATTCCATATTTGGCTTAAGGAACTTTATCTGTGCTCATTTCAATCTCTGGTTTTATGCAGCACCCCAACTCACCTTTCCCCTTAAGCAAGCATAAGTTGGTTTTCTAAATTTGAGACCCTCTTCTGTTTTGGAATTCAGTTCCTGTGTAGCCAAGTTTACATTCCATGTATTAGTGATATCTTATGATGTTTCTTTTTCTGTGTGACTTATTTCAGTTAGAATCATCGTACCTGAATCCACTCATTATGCTGCTACGGGCCTGATGACATAGATTTCATTGCTGAGTGATACTGCATTGTACATAAGTACCACATGTTCTTTATCCATTTTTCACTTTCTGTGATACTGAACTTGTAAGGTAAACGAGGTTCTTGTAAACAGAGGCGTCCCAAATTTTGGGGTGGCTGTGTCTTTTTGATTTTAATTTCCCTAAGCTATAGGACCATAAGTGGAAGTGCCCTAGGCTCTGTTGCTTTGTTTTTTAGATGTTTCAGGAAACACCATACACTTCTCCCGAGTGTCTGTTGGCAATTTACATCCCGCCCATCAGCATAACAAGGCTCCCAGTTCTCCATGGCCTGTCCTGCCTTTCTGGATTTTACACTTTTTTCAGATGGCCCTTTTGACCGGGGGGAAGTGAGACTTCATTGTAGTGCAGATTTCCTTTGCAAGCTTGCTTGGTTGGCCAAAAAGGGCGTATGCGTTTTTTCCTGAATATATTCAGGAAAAAACGCATACGCCCTTTTTGGCCAAGTGCATCATTGTGGACGTTCTGCCTCTTTTCCTATGCTTTCAATGCAATTCCAGTTTACCTCCTGAAATCGGTTTCCTGTAATTCTGCCCCGCTTTCAAGTCCTCTTGGCAGCCTTACTTCAGTATATTTTTGGACGATAGCTGTCATTTATAACTCTGCAGGTTTGTGAATTACAGTGCCCCTGAGCTCCTTTCTTCAACTCGCTTTCTTGTGAGCTGGCCGCAACACCGCAGGATGGCTTCAGGCCCTAATCTGGTTCCGGCACGGCACGCTGAGCCTTTGGTTATTTCCTCTTCCTGGTGGGAAATGAGAGTTAAATTTGCCCGTCCAGACACCTCCAGCTAGTCTCTCATTGGTTCTCCGTATTCCTGTTCATCTTCCGCAGAAAATGCAAACTGGGCCAAACAGGAGGTTAAAGGCGCTGACTCTCCAAGTGGGGAGAGTGTTAGTAAAGCGTCTGGAATGTTGCACCCGAGTACCAGTGGAGGAAAACTGAGACATATTTGAACACGTCTCCCATTCACACGGTTGATCATACTCTGGGTTCCACATGCATGTTTTAGCTGAAGGAAGAATACCTTAAACCTGGAGAGTTGAGACCCGTGGAATGGGTACCATGCAATATGACTTCAAAGGGTCTTCATTTGCTCACCGAACCTCTCCAATCCTATCACTGCTGCGTTTATGCCCCTGTACACACGCTTGATTCTCTTTTGGAGACATAGCAATCCATAGGTTTTAAGATACTTACTAGTCAGGTACATTCTTAGGCGTTTAATATGGGGTGTTGAGTCCATTTCGTTGAGCAAGGAGTAGCTCTTGTCTATTCCATATTTGGCTTAAGGAACTTTATCTGTGCTCATTTCAATCTCTGGTTTTATGCAGCACCCCAACTCACCTTTCCCCTTAAGCAAGCATAAGTTGGTTTTCTAAATTTGAGACCCTCTTCTGTTTTGGAATTCAGTTCCTGTGTAGCCAAGTTTACATTCTGTGTATTCCTGATATCTTATGATGTTTCTTTTTCTGTGTGAATTATTTCAGTTAGAATCATCGTACCTGAATCCACTCATTATGCTGCTACGGGCCTGATGACATAGATTTCATTGCTGAGTGATACTGCATTGTACATAAGTACCACAAGTTCTTTATCCATTTTTCACTTTCTGTGATACTGAACTTGTACGGTAAACGAGGTTCTTGTAAACAGAGGCGTCCCAAACTTTGGGGTGGCTGTGTCTTTTTGATTTTAATTTCCCTAAGCTATAGGACCATAAGTGGAAGTGCCCTAGGCTCTGTTGCTTTGTTTTTTAGATGTTTCAGGAAACACCATACACTTCTCCCGAGTGTCTGTTGGCAATTTACATCCCGCCCATCAGCATAACAAGGCTCCCAGTTCTCCATGGCCTGTCCTGCCTTTCTGGATTTTACACTTTTTTCAGATGGCCCTTTTGACCGTGGGGAAGTGAGACTTCATTGTAGTGCAGATTTCCTTTGCAAGTTTGCTTGGTTGGCCAAAAAGGGCGTATGCGTTTTTTCCTGAATATATTCAGGAAAAAACGCATACGCCCTTTTTGGCCAAGTGCATCATTGTGGACGTTCTGTCTCTTTTCCTATGCTTTCAATGCAATTCCAGTCTACCTGCTGAAATCGGTTTCCTGCAATTCTGCCTGGCATTCAAGTCCTCTTGGCAGCCTTACTTCAGTATATTTTTGGACGATAGCTGTCATTTATAACTCTGCAGGTTTGTGAATTACAGTGCCCCTGAGCTCCTTTCTTCAACTCGCTTTCTTGTGAGCTGGCCGCAACACCGCAGGATGGCTTCAGGCCCTAATCTGGTTCCAGCACGGCACGCTGAGCCTTTGGTTATTTCCTCTTCCTGGTGGGAAATGAGAGTTAAATTTGCCCGTCCAGACACATCCAGCTAGTCTCTCATTGGTTCTCCCTATTCCTGTTCATCTTCCGCAGAAATTGCAAACAGGGCCAAACAGGAGGTTAAAGGCGCTGACTCTCCAAGTGGGGAGAGTGTTAGTAAAGCGCCTGGAATGTTGCACCCGAGTACCAGGGGAGGAAAACTGAGACATATTTGAACACGTCTCCCGTTCACACGGTTGATCATACTCTGGGTTCCACATGCATGTTTTTGCTGAAGGAAGAATACCTTAAACCTGGAGAGTTGAGACCCGTGGAATGGGTACCATGCAATATGACTTCAAAGGGTCTTCATTTGCTCACCGAACCGCTCCAATCCTATCACTGCTGCGTTTATGCCCCTGTACATACGATTGATTCTCTTTTGGAGACATAGCAATCCATAGGTTTTAAGATACTTACTAGTCAGGTACATTCTTAGGCGTTTAATATGGGGTGTTGAGTCCATTTCGTTGAGCAAGGAGTAGCTCTTGTCTATTCCATATTTGGCTTAAGGAACTTTATCTGTGCTCATTTCAATCTCTGGTTTTATGCAGCACCCCAACTCACCTTTCCCCTTAAGCAAGCATAAGTTGGTTTTCTAAATTTGAGACCCTGTTCTGTTTTGGAATTCAGTTCCTGTGTAGCCAAGTTTACATTCCATGTATTAGTGATATCTTATGATGTTTCTTTTTCTGTGTGACTTATTTCAGTTAGAATCATCGTACGTGAATCCACTCATTATGCTGCTACGGGCCTGATGACATAGATTTCATTGCTGAGTGATACTGCATTGTACATAAGTACCACATGTTCTTTATCCATTTTTCACTTTCTGTGATACTGAACTTGTAAGGTAAACGAGTTTCTTGTAAACAGAGGCGTCCCAAGCTTTGGGGTGGCTGTGTCTTTTTTATTTTAATTTCCCTAAGCTATAGGACCATAAGTGGAAGTGCCCTAGGCTCTGTTGCTTTGTTTTTTAGATGTTTCAGGAAACACCATACACTTCTCCCGAGTGTCTGTTGGCAATTTACATCCCGCCCATCAGCATAACAAGGCTCCCAGTTCTCCATGGCCTGTCCTGCGTTTCTGGATTTTACACTTTTTTCAGATGGCCCTTTTGACCGTGGGGAAGTGAGACTTCATTGTAGTGCAGATTTCCTTTGCAAGCTTGCTTGGTTGGCCAAAAAGTGCGTATGCGTTTTTTCCTGAATATATTCAGGAAAAAACGCATACGCCCTTTTTGGCCAAGTGCATCATTGTGGACGTTCTGCCTCTTTTCCTATGCTTTCAATGCAATTCCAGTTTACCTCCTGAAATCGGTTTCCTGTAATTCTGCCCCGCTTTCAAGTCCTCTTGGCAGCCTTACTTCAGTATATTTTTGGACGATAGCTGTCATTTATAACTCTGCAGGTTTGTGAATTACAGTGCCCCTGAGCTCCTTTCTTCAACTCGCTTTCTTGTGAGCTGGCCGCAACACCGCAGGATGGCTTCAGGCCCTAATCTGGTTCCGGCACGGCACGCTGAGCCTTTGGTTATTTCCTCTTCCTGGTGGGAAATGAGAGTTAAATTTGCCCGTCCAGACACCTCCAGCTAGTCTCTCATTGGTTCTCCGTATTCCTGTTCATCTTCCGCAGAAAATGCAAACTGGGCCAAACAGGAGGTTAAAGGCGCTGACTCTCCAAGTGGGGAGAGTGTTAGTAAAGCGTCTGGAATGTTGCACCCGAGTACCAGGGGAGCAAAACTGAGACATATTTGAACACGTCTCCCGTTCACACGGTTGATCATACTCTGGGTTCCACATGCATGTTTTAGCTGAAGGAAGAATACCTTAAACCTGGAGAGTTGAGACCCGTGGAATGGGTACCATGCAATATGACTTCAAAGGGTCTTCATTTGCTCACCGAACCTCTCCAATCCTATCACTGCTGCGTTTATGCCCCTGTACACACGCTTGATTCTCTTTTGGAGACATAGCAATCCATAGGTTTTAAGATACTTACTAGTCAGGTACATTCTTAGGCGTTTAATATGGGGTGTTGAGTCCATTTCGTTGAGCAAGGAGTAGCTCTTGTCTATTCCATATTTGGCTTAAGGAACTTTATCTGTGCTCATTTCAATCTCTGGTTTTATGCAGCACCCCAACTCACCTTTCCCCTTAAGCAAGCATAAGTTGGTTTTCTAAATTTGAGACCCTCTTCTGTTTTGGAATTCAGTTCCTGTGTAGCCAAGTTTACATTCTGTGTATTCCTGATATCTTATGATGTTTCTTTTTCTGTGTGAATTATTTCAGTTAGAATCATCGTACCTGAATCCACTCATTATGCTGCTACGGGCCTGATGACATAGATTTCATTGCTGAGTGATACTGCATTGTACATAAGTACCTCATGTTCTTTATCCATTTTTCACTTTCTGTGATACTGAACTTGTAAGGTAAACGAGTTTCTTGTAAACAGAGGCGTCCGAAGCTTTGGGGTGGCTGTGTCTTTTTTATTTTAATTTCCCTAAGCTATAGGACCATAAGTGGAAGTGCCCTAGGCTCTGTTGCTTTGTTTTTTAGATGTTTCAGGAAACACCATACACTTCTCCCGAGTGTCTGTTGGCAATTTACATCCTGCCCATCAGCATAACAAGGCTCCCAGTTCTCCATGGCCTGTCCTGCGTTTCTGGATTTTACACTTTTTTCAGATGGCCCTTTTGACCGTGGGGAAGTGAGACTTCATTGTAGTGCAGATTTCCTTTGCAAGCTTGCTTGGTTGGCCAAAAAGGGCGTATGCGTTTTTTCCTGAATATATTCAGGAAAAAACGCATACGCCCTTTTTGGCCAAGTGCATCATTGTGGACGTTCTGCCTCTTTTCCTATGCTTTCAATGCAATTCCAGTTTACCTCCTGAAATCGGTTTCCTGTAATTCTGCCCCGCTTTCAAGTCCTCTTGGCAGCCTTACTTCAGTATATTTTTGGACGATAGCTGTCATTTATAACTCTGCAGGTTTGTGAATTACAGTGCCCCTGAGCTCCTTTCTTCAACTCGCTTTCTTTTGAGCTGGCCGCAACACCGCAGGATGGCTTCAGGCCCTAATCTGGTTCCGGCACGGCACGCTGAGCCTTTGGTTATTTCCTCTTCCTGGTGGGAAATGAGAGTTAAATTTGCCCGTCCAGACACCTCCAGCTAGTCTCTGATTGGTTCTCCGTATTCCTGTTCATCTTCCGCAGAAAATGCAAACTGGGCCAAACAGGAGGTTAAAGGCGCTGACTCTCCAAGTGGGGAGAGTGTTAGTAAAGCGTCTGGAATGTTGCACCCGAGTACCAGGGGAGGAAAACTGAGACATATTTGCACACGTCTCCCGTTCACACGGTTGATCATACTCTGGGTTCCACATGCATGTTTTAGCTGAAGGAAGAATACCTTAAACCTGGAGAGTTGAGACCCGTGGAATGGGTACCATGCAATATGACTTCAAAGGGTCTTCATTTGCTCACCGAACCTCTCCAATCCTATCACTGCTGCGTTTATGCCCCTGTACACACGCTTGATTCTCTTTTGGAGACATAGCAATCCATAGGTTTTAAGATACTTACTAGTCAGGTACATTCTTAGGCGTTTAATATGGGGTGTTGAGTCCATTTCGTTGAGCAAGGAGTAGCTCTTGTCTATTCCATATTTGGCTTAAGGAACTTTATCTGTGCTCATTTCAATCTCTGGTTTTATGCAGCACCCCAACTCACCTTTCCCCTTAAGCAAGCATAAGTTGGTTTTCTAAATTTGAGACCCTCTTCTGTTTTGGAATTCAGTTCCTGTGTAGCCAAGTTTACATTCTGTGTATTCCTGATATCTTATGATGTTTCTTTTTCTGTGTGAATTATTTCAGTTAGAATCATCGTACCTGAATCCACTCATTATGCTGCTACGGGCCTGATGACATAGATTTCATTGCTGAGTGATACTGCATTGTACATAAGTACCACAAGTTCTTTATCCATTTTTCACTTTCTGTGATACTGAACTTGTACGGTAAACGAGGTTCTTGTAAACAGAGGCGTTCCAAACTTTGGGGTGGCTGTGTCTTTTTTATTTTAATTTCCCTAAGCTATAGGACCATAAGTGGAAGTGCCCTAGGCTCTGTTGCTTTGTTTTTTAGATGTTTCAGGAAACACCATACACTTCTCCCGAGTGTCTGTTGGCAATTTACATCCCGCCCATCAGCATAACAAGGCTCCCAGTTCTCCATGGCCTGTCCTGCCTTTCTGGATTTTACACTTTTTTCAGATGGCCCTTTTGACCGGGGGGGAAGTGAGACTTCATTGTAGTGCAGATTTCCTTTGCAAGCTTGCTTGGTTGGCCAAAAAGGGCGTATGCGTTTTTTCCTGAATATATTCAGGAAAAAACGCATACGCCCTTTTTGGCCAAGTGCATCATTGTGGACGTTCTGCCTCTTTTCCTATGCTTTCAATGCAATTCCAGTTTACCTCCTGAAATCGGTTTCCTGTAATTCTGCCCCGCTTTCAAGTCCTCTTGGCAGCCTTACTTCAGTATATTTTTGGACGATAGCTGTCATTTATAACTCTGCAGGTTTGTGAATTACAGTGCCCCTGAGCTCCTTTCTTCAACTCGCTTTCTTGTGAGCTGGCCGCAACACCGCAGGATGGCTTCAGGCCCTAATCTGGTTCCGGCACGGCACGCTGAGCCTTTGGTTATTTCCTCTTCCTGGTGGGAAATGAGAGTTAAATTTGCCCGTCCAGACACCTCCAGCTAGTCTCTCATTGGTTCTCCGTATTCCTGTTCATCTAACGCAGAAAATGCAAACTGGGCCAAACAGGAGGTTAAAGGCGCTGACTCTCCAAGTGGGGAGAGTGTTAGTAAAGCGTCTGGAATGTTGCACCCGAGTACCAGGGGAGGAAAACTGAGACATATTTGAACACGTCTCCCGTTCACACGGTTGATCATACTCTGGGTTCCACATGCATGTTTTTGCTGAAGGAAGAATACCTTAAACCTGGAGAGTTGAGACCCGTGGAATGGGTACCATGCAATATGACTTCAAAGGGTCTTCATTTGCTCACCGAACCGCTCCAATCCTATCACTGCTGCGTTTATGCCCCTGTACATACGATTGATTCTCTTTTGGAGACATAGCAATCCATAGGTTTTAAGATACTTACTAGTCAGGTACATTCTTAGGCGTTTAATATGGGGTGTTGAGTCCATTTCGTTGAGCAAGGAGTAGCTCTTGTCTATTCCATATTTGGCTTAAGGAACTTTATCTGTGCTCATTTCAATCTCTGGTTTTATGCAGCACCCCAACTCACCTTTCCCCTTAAGCAAGCATAAGTTGGTTTTCTAAATTTGAGACCCTCTTCTGTTTTGGAATTCAGTTCCTGTGTAGCCAAGTTTACATTCCATGTATTAGTGATATCTTATGATGTTTCTTTTTCTGTGTGACTTATTTCAGTTAGAATCATCGTACCTGAATCCACTCATTATGCTGCTACGGGCTTGATGACATAGATTTCATTGCTGAGTGATACTGCATTGTACATAAGTACCACATGTTCTTTATCCATTTTTCACTTTCTGTGATACTGAACTTGTAAGGTAAACGAGTTTCTTGTAAACAGAGGCGTCCCAAACTTTGGGGTGGCTGTGTCTTTTTTATTTTAATTTCCCTAAGCTATAGGACCATAAGTGGAAGTGCCCTAGGCTCTGTTGCTTTGTTTTTTAGATGTTTCAGGAAACACCATACACTTCTCCCGAGTGTCTGTTGGCAATTTACATCCCGCCCATCAGCATAACAAGGCTCCCAGTTCTCCATGGCCTGTCCTGCCTTTCTGGATTTTACACTTTTTTCAGATGGCCCTTTTGACCGGGGGGAAGTGAGACTTCATTGTAGTGCAGATTTCCTTTGCAAGTTTGCTTGGTTGGCCAAAAAGGGCGTATGCGTTTTTTCCTGAATATATTCAGGAAAAAACGCATACGCCCTTTTTGGCCCAGTGCATCATTGTGGACGTTCTGTCTCTTTTCCTATGCTTTCAATGCAATTCCAGTCTACCTCCTGAAATCGGTTTCCTGCAATTCTGCCTGGCATTCAAGTCCTCTTGGCAGCCTTACTTCAGTATATTTTTGGACGATAGCTGTCATTTATAACTCTGCAGGTTTGTGAATTACAGTGCCCCTGAGCTCCTTTCTTCAACTCGCTTTCTTGTGAGCTGGCCGCAACACCGCAGGATGGCTTCAGGCCCTAATCTGGTTCCAGCACGGCACGCTGAGCCTTTGGTTATTTCCTCTTCCTGGTGGGAAATGAGAGTTAAATTTGCCCGTCCAGACACATCCAGCTAGTCTCTCATTGGTTCTCCCTATTCCTGTTCATCTTCCGCAGAAATTGCAAACAGGGCCAAACAGGAGGTTAAAGGCGCTGACTCTCCAAGTGGGGAGAGTGTTAGTAAAGCGTCTGGAATGTTGCACCCGAGTACCAGGGGAGGAAAACTGAGACATATTTGAACACGTCTCCCGTTCACACGGTTGATCATACTCTGGGTTCCACATGCATGTTTTTGCTGAAGGAAGAATACCTTAAACCTGGAGAGTTGAGACCCGTGGAATGGGTACCATGGAATATGACTTCAAAGGGTCTTCATTTGCTCACCGAACCGCTCCAATCCTATCACTGCTGCGTTTATGCCCCTGTACATACGATTGATTCTCTTTTGGAGACATAGCAATCCATAGGTTTTAAGATACTTACTAGTCAGGTACATTCTTAGGCGTTTAATATGGGGTGTTGAGTCCATTTCGTTGAGCAAGGAGTAGCTCTTGTCTATTCCATATTTGGCTTAAGGAACTTTATCTGTGGTCATTTCAATCTCTGGTTTTATGCAGCACCCCAACTCACCTTTCCCCTTAAGCAAGCATAAGTTGGTTTTCTAAATTTGAGACCCTGTTCTGTTTTGGAATTCAGTTCCTGTGTAGCCAAGTTTACATTCCATGTATTAGTGATATCTTATGATGTTTCTTTTTCTGTGTGACTTATTTCAGTTAGAATCATCGTACGTGAATCCACTCATTATGCTGCTACGGGCCTGATGACATAGATTTCATTGCTGAGTGATACTGCATTGTACATAAGTACCACATGTTCTTTATCCATTTTTCACTTTCTGTGATACTGAACTTGTAAGGTAAACGAGTTTCTTGTAAACAGAGGCGTCCCAAGCTTTGGGGTGGCTGTGTCTTTTTTATTTTAATTTCCCTAAGCTATAGGACCATAAGTGGAAGTGCCCTAGGCTCTGTTGCTTTGTTTTTTAGATGTTTCAGGAAACACCATACACTTCTCCCGAGTGTCTGTTGGCAATTTACATCCCGCCCATCAGCATAACAAGGCTCCCAGTTCCCCATGGCCTGTCCTGCCTTTCTGGATTTTACACTTTTTTCAGATGGCCCTTTTGACCGGGGGGAAGTGAGACTTCATTGTAGTGCAGATTTCCTTTGCAAGCTTGCTTGGTTGGCCAAAAAGGGCGTATGCGTTTTTTCCTGAATATATTCAGGAAAAAACGCATACGCCCTTTTTGGCCAAGTGCATCATTGTGGACGTTCTGCCTCTTTTCCTATGCTTTCAATGCAATTCCAGTTTACCTCCTGAAATCGGTTTCCTGTAATTCTGCCCCGCTTTCAAGTCCTCTTGGCAGCCTTACTTCAGTATATTTTTGGACGATAGCTGTCATTTATAACTCTGCAGGTTTGTGAATTACAGTGCCCCTGAGCTCCTTTCTTCAACTCGCTTTCTTGTGAGCTGGCCGCAATACCGCAGGATGGCTTCAGGCCCTAATCTGGTTCCGGCACGGCACGCTGAGCCTTTGGTTATTTCCTCTTCCTGGTGGGAAATGAGAGTTAAATTTGCCCGTCCAGACACCTCCAGCTAGTCTCTCATTGGTTCTCCGTATTCCTGTTCATCTTACGCAGAAAATGCAAACTGGGCCAAACAGGAGGTTAAAGGCGCTGACTCTCCAAGTGGGGAGAGTGTTAGTAAAGCGTCTGGAATGTTGCACCCGAGTACCAGGGGAGGAAAACTGAGACATATTTGCACACGTCTCCCGTTCACATGGTTGATCATACTCTGGGTTCCACATGCATGTTTTAGCTGAAGGAAGAATACCTTAAACCTGGAGAGTTGAGACCCGTGGAATGGGTACCATGCAATATGACTTCAAAGGGTCTTCATTTGCTCACCGAACCTCTCCAATCCTATCACTGCTGCGTTTATGCCCCTGTACACACGCTTGATTCTCTTTTGGAGACATAGCAATCCATAGGTTTTAAGATACTTACTAGTCAGGTACATTCTTAGGCGTTTAATATGGGGTGTTGAGTCCATTTCGTTGAGCAAGGAGTAGCTCTTGTCTATTCCATATTTGGCTTAAGGAACTTTATCTGTGCTCATTTCAATCTCTGGTTTTATGCAGCACCCCAACTCACCTTTCCCCTTAAGCAAGCATAAGTTGGTTTTCTAAATTTGAGACCCTCTTCTGTTTTGGAATTCAGTTCCTGTGTAGCCAAGTTTACATTCTGTGTATTCCTGATATCTTATGATGTTTCTTTTTCTGTGTGAATTATTTCAGTTAGAATCATCGTACCTGAATCCACTCATTATGCTGCTACGGGCCTGATGACATAGATTTCATTGCTGAGTGATACTGCATTGTACATAAGTACCACAAGTTCTTTATCCATTTTTCACTTTCTGTGATACTGAACTTGTATGGTAAACGAGGTTCTTGTAAACAGAGGCGTCCCAAACTTTGGGGTGGCTGTGTCTTTTTTATTTTAATTTCCCTAAGCTATAGGACCATAAGTGGAAGTGCCCTAGGCTCTGTTGCTTTGTTTTTTAGATGTTTCAGGAAACACCATACACTTCTCCCGAGTGTCTGTTGGCAATTTACATCCCGCCCATCAGCATAACAAGGCTCCCAGTTCTCCATGGCCTGTCCTGCCTTTCTGGATTTTACACTTTTTTCAGATGGCCCTTTTGACCGGGGGGAAGTGAGACTTCATTGTAGTGCAGATTTCGTTTGCAAGTTTGCTTGGTTGGCCAAAAAGGGCGTATGCGTTTTTTCCTGAATATATTCAGGAAAAAACGCATACGCCCTTTTTGGCCAAGTGCATCATTGTGGACGTTCTGTCTCTTTTCCTATGCTTTCAATGCAATTCCAGTCTACCTCCTGAAATCGGTTTCCTGTAATTCTGCCCCTCTTTCAAGTCCTCTTGGCAGCCTTACTTCAGTATATTTTTGGACGATAGCTGTCATTTATAACTCTGCAGGTTTGTGAATTACAGTGCCCCTGAGCTCCTTTCTTCAACTCGCTTTCTTGTGAGCTGGCGTCAACACCGCAGGATGGCTTCAGGCCCTAATCTGGTTCCGGCACGGCACGCTGAGCCTTTGGTTATTTCCTCTTCCTGGTGGGAAATGAGAGATAAATTTGCCCGTCCAGACACATCCAGCTAGTCTCTCATTGGTTCTCCCTATTCCTGTTCATCTTCCGCAGAAATTGCAAACTGGGCCAAACAGGAGGTTAAAGGCGCTGACTCTCCAAGTGGGGAGAGTGTTAGTAAAGCGCCTGGAATGTTGCACCCGAGTACCAGGGGAGGAAAACTGAGACATATTTGAACACGTCTCCCGTTCACACGGTTGATCATACTCTGGGTTCCACATGCATGTTTTTGCTGAAGGAAGAATACCTTAAACCTGGAGAGTTGAGACCCGTGGAATGGGTACCATGCAATATGACTTCAAAGGGTCTTCATTTGCTCACCGAACCGCTCCAATCCTATCACTGCTGCGTTTATGCCCCTGTACATACGATTGATTCTCTTTTTGAGACATAGCAATCCATAGGTTTTAAGATACTTACTAGTCAGGTACATTCTTAGGCGTTTAATATGGGGTGTTGAGTCCATTTCGTTGAGCAAGGAGTAGCTCTTGTCTATTCCATATTTGGCTTAAGGAACTTTATCTGTGCTCATTTCAATCTCTGGTTTTATGCAGCACCCCAACTCACCTTTCCCCTTAAGCAAGCATAAGTTGGTTTTCTAAATTTGAGACCCTGTTCTGTTTTGGAATTCAGTTCCTGTGTAGCCAAGTTTACATTCCATGTATTAGTGATATCTTATGATGTTTCTTTTTCTGTGTGACTTATTTCAGTTAGAATCATCGTACCTGAATCCACTCATTATGCTGCTACGGGCCTGATGACATAGATTTCATTGCTGAGTGATACTGCATTGTACATAAGTACCACATGTTCTTTATCCATTTTTCACTTTCTGTGATACTGAACTTGTAAGGTAAACGAGGTTCTTGTAAACAGAGGCGTCCCAAACTTTGGGGTGGCTGTGTCTTTTTGATTTTAATTTCCCTAAGCTATAGGACCATAAGTGGAAGTGCCCTAGGCTCTGTTGCTTTGTTTTTTAGATGTTTCAGGAAACACCATACACTTCTCCCGAGTGTCTGTTGGCAATTTACATCCCGCCCATCAGCATAACAAGGCTCCCAGTTCTCCATGGCCTGTCCTGCCTTTCTGGATTTTACACTTTTTTCAGATGGCCCTTTTGACCGTGGGGAAGTGAGACTTCATTGTAGTGCAGATTTCCTTTGCAAGCTTGCTTGGTTGGCCAAAAAGGGCGTATGCGTTTTTTCCTGAATATATTCAGGAAAAAACGCATACGCCCTTTTTGGCCAAGTGCATCATTGTGGACGTTCTGTCTCTTTTCCTATGCTTTCAATGCAATTCCAGTCTACCTCCTGAAATCGGTTTCCTGTAATTCTGCCCCGCTTTCAAGTCCTCTTGGCAGCCTTACTTCAGTATATTTTTGGACGATAGCTGTCATTTATAACTCTGCAGGTTTGTGAATTACAGTGCCCCTGAGCTCCTTTCTTCAACTCGCTTTCTTGTGAGCTGGCCGCAACACCGCAGGATGGCTTCAGGCCCTAATCTGGTTCCGGCACGGCACGCTGAGCCTTTGGTTATTTCCTCTTCCTGGTGGGAAATGAGAGTTAAATTTGCCCGTCCAGAC
This sequence comes from Pseudorca crassidens, assembly GCF_039906515.1. Taxonomy (NCBI): domain Eukaryota; kingdom Metazoa; phylum Chordata; class Mammalia; order Artiodactyla; family Delphinidae; genus Pseudorca; species Pseudorca crassidens. The sequence continues at coordinate 1,654,885 of NW_027136321.1, forward strand.
ACATCCAGCTAGTCTCTCATTGGTTCTCCCTATTCCTGTTCATCTTCCGCAGAAATTGCAAACTGGGCCAAACAGGAGGTTAAAGGCGCTGACTCTCCAAGTGGGGAGAGTGTTAGTAAAGCGCCTGGAATGTTGCACCCGACTACCAGGGGAGGAAAACTGAGACATATTTGAACACGTCTCCCGTTCACACGGTTGATCATACTCTGGGTTCCACATGCATGTTTTTGCTGAAGGAAGAATACCTTAAACCTGGAGAGTTGAGACCCGTGGAATGGGTACCATGCAATATGACTTCAAAGGGTCTTCATTTGCTCACCGAACCTCTCCAATCCTATCACTGCTGCGTTTATGCCCCTGTACATACGATTGATTCTCTTTTGGAGACATAGCAATCCATAGGTTTTAAGATACTTACTAGTCAGGTACATTCTTAGGCGTTTAATATGGGGTGTTGAGTCCATTTCGTTGAGCAAGGAGTAGCTCTTGTCTATTCCATATTTGGCTTAAGGAACTTTATCTGTGCTCATTTCAATCTCTGGTTTTATGCAGCACCCCAACTCACCTTTCCCCTTAAGCAAGCATAAGTTGGTTTTCTAAATTTGAGACCCTCTTCTGTTTTGGAATTCAGTTCCTGTGTAGCCAAGTTTACATTCCATGTATTAGTGATATCTTATGATGTTTCTTTTTCTGTGTGACTTATTTCAGTTAGAATCATCGTACCTGAATCCACTCATTATGCTGCTACGGGCCTGATGACATAGATTTCATTGCTGAGTGATACTGCATTGTACATAAGTACCACATGTTCTTTATCCATTTTTCACTTTCTGTGATACTGAACTTGTAAGGTAAACGAGGTTCTTGTAAACAGAGGCGTCCCAAACTTTGGGGTGGCTGTGTCTTTTTTATTTTAATTTCCCTAAGCTATAGGACCATAAGTGGAAGTGCCCTAGGCTCTGTTGCTTTGTTTTTTAGATGTTTCAGGAAACACCATACACTTCTCCCGAGTGTCTGTTGGCAATTTACATCCCGCCCATCAGCATAACAAGGCTCCCAGTTCTCCATGGCCTGTCCTGCCTTTCTGGATTTTACACTTTTTTCAGATGGCCCTTTTGACCGGGGGGAAGTGAGACTTCATTGTAGTGCAGATTTCCTTTGCAAGTTTGCTTGGTTGGCCAAAAAGGGCGTATGCGTTTTTTCCTGAATATATTCAGGAAAAAACGCATACGCCCTTTTTGGCCAAGTGCATCATTGTGGACGTTCTGTCTCTTTTCCTATGCTTTCAATGCAATTCCAGTCTACCTCCTGAAATCGGTTTCCTGCAATTCTGCCTGGCATTCAAGTCCTCTTGGCAGCCTTACTTCAGTATATTTTTGGACGATAGCTGTCATTTATAACTCTGCAGGTTTGTGAATTACAGTGCCCCTGAGCTCCTTTCTTCAACTCGCTTTCTTGTGAGCTGGCCGCAACACCGCAGGATGGCTTCAGGCCCTAATCTGGTTCCAGCACAGCACGCTGAGCCTTTGGTTATTTCCTCTTCCTGGTGGGAAATGAGAGTTAAATTTGCCCGTCCAGACACATCCAGCTAGTCTCTCATTGGTTCTCCCTATTCCTGTTCATCTTCCGCAGAAATTGCAAACAGGGCCAAACAGGAGGTTAAAGGTGCTGACTCTCCAAGTGGGGAGAGTGTTAGTAAAGCGCCTGGAATGTTGCACCCGAGTACCAGGGGAGGAAAACTGAGACATATTTGAACACGTCTCCCGTTCACACGGTTGATCATACTCTGGGTTCCACATGCATGTTTTTGCTGAAGGAAGAATACCTTAAACCTGGAGAGTTGAGACCCGTGGAATGGGTACCATGCAATATGACTTCAAAGGGTCTTCATTTGCTCACCGAACCGCTCCAATCCTATCACTGCTGCGTTTATGCCCCTGTACATACGATTGATTCTCTTTTGGAGACATAGCAATCCATAGGTTTTAAGATACTTACTAGTCAGGTACATTCTTAGGCGTTTAATATGGGGTGTTGAGTCCATTTCGTTGAGCAAGGAGTAGCTCTTGTCTATTCCATATTTGGCTTAAGGAACTTTATCTGTGGTCATTTCAATCTCTGGTTTTATGCAGCACCCCAACTCACCTTTCCCCTTAAGCAAGCATAAGTTGGTTTTCTAAATTTGAGACCCTCTTCTGTTTTGGAATTCAGTTCCTGTGTAGCCAAGTTTACATTCTGTGTATTCCTGATATCTTATGATGTTTCTTTTTCTGTGTGAATTATTTCAGTTAGAATCATCGTACCTGAATCCACTCATTATGCTGCTACGGGCCTGATGACATAGATTTCATTGCTGAGTGATACTGCATTGTACATAAGTACCTCATGTTCTTTATCCATTTTTCACTTTCTGTGATACTGAACTTGTAAGGTAAACGAGTTTCTTGTAAACAGAGGCGTCCGAAGCTTTGGGGTGGCTGTGTCTTTTTTATTTTAATTTCCCTAAGCTATAGGACCATAAGTGGAAGTGCCCTAGGCTCTGTTGCTTTGTTTTTTAGATGTTTCAGGAAACACCATACACTTCTCCCGAGTGTCTGTTGGCAATTTACATCCTGCCCATCAGCATAACAAGGCTCCCAGTTCTCCATGGCCTGTCCTGCGTTTCTGGATTTTACACTTTTTTCAGATGGCCCTTTTGACCGTGGGGAAGTGAGACTTCATTGTAGTGCAGATTTCCTTTGCAAGCTTGCTTGGTTGGCCAAAAAGGGCGTATGCGTTTTTTCCTGAATATATTCAGGAAAAAACGCATACGCCCTTTTTGGCCAAGTGCATCATTGTGGACGTTCTGCCTCTTTTCCTATGCTTTCAATGCAATTCCAGTTTACCTCCTGAAATCGGTTTCCTGTAATTCTGCCCCGCTTTCAAGTCCTCTTGGCAGCCTTACTTCAGTATATTTTTGGACGATAGCTGTCATTTATAACTCTGCAGGTTTGTGAATTACAGTGCCCCTGAGCTCCTTTCTTCAACTCGCTTTCTTTTGAGCTGGCCGCAACACCGCAGGATGGCTTCAGGCCCTAATCTGGTTCCGGCACGGCACGCTGAGCCTTTGGTTATTTCCTCTTCCTGGTGGGAAATGAGAGTTAAATTTGCCCGTCCAGACACCTCCAGCTAGTCTCTGATTGGTTCTCCGTATTCCTGTTCATCTTCCGCAGAAAATGCAAACTGGGCCAAACAGGAGGTTAAAGGCGCTGACTCTCCAAGTGGGGAGAGTGTTAGTAAAGCGTCTGGAATGTTGCACCCGAGTACCAGGGGAGGAAAACTGAGACATATTTGCACACGTCTCCCGTTCACACGGTTGATCATACTCTGGGTTCCACATGCATGTTTTAGCTGAAGGAAGAATACCTTAAACCTGGAGAGTTGAGACCCGTGGAATGGGTACCATGCAATATGACTTCAAAGGGTCTTCATTTGCTCACCGAACCTCTCCAATCCTATCACTGCTGCGTTTATGCCCCTGTACACACGCTTGATTCTCTTTTGGAGACATAGCAATCCATAGGTTTTAAGATACTTACTAGTCAGGTACATTCTTAGGCGTTTAATATGGGGTGTTGAGTCCATTTCGTTGAGCAAGGAGTAGCTCTTGTCTATTCCATATTTGGCTTAAGGAACTTTATCTGTGCTCATTTCAATCTCTGGTTTTATGCAGCACCCCAACTCACCTTTCCCCTTAAGCAAGCATAAGTTGGTTTTCTAAATTTGAGACCCTCTTCTGTTTTGGAATTCAGTTCCTGTGTAGCCAAGTTTACATTCTGTGTATTCCTGATATCTTATGATGTTTCTTTTTCTGTGTGAATTATTTCAGTTAGAATCATCGTACCTGAATCCACTCATTATGCTGCTACGGGCCTGATGACATAGATTTCATTGCTGAGTGATACTGCATTGTACATAAGTACCACAAGTTCTTTATCCATTTTTCACTTTCTGTGATACTGAACTTGTACGGTAAACGAGGTTCTTGTAAACAGAGGCGTTCCAAACTTTGGGGTGGCTGTGTCTTTTTTATTTTAATTTCCCTAAGCTATAGGACCATAAGTGGAAGTGCCCTAGGCTCTGTTGCTTTGTTTTTTAGATGTTTCAGGAAACACCATACACTTCTCCCGAGTGTCTGTTGGCAATTTACATCCCGCCCATCAGCATAACAAGGCTCCCAGTTCTCCATGGCCTGTCCTGCCTTTCTGGATTTTACACTTTTTTCAGATGGCCCTTTTGACCGGGGGGGAAGTGAGACTTCATTGTAGTGCAGATTTCCTTTGCAAGCTTGCTTGGTTGGCCAAAAAGGGCGTATGCGTTTTTTCCTGAATATATTCAGGAAAAAACGCATACGCCCTTTTTGGCCAAGTGCATCATTGTGGACGTTCTGCCTCTTTTCCTATGCTTTCAATGCAATTCCAGTTTACCTCCTGAAATCGGTTTCCTGTAATTCTGCCCCGCTTTCAAGTCCTCTTGGCAGCCTTACTTCAGTATATTTTTGGACGATAGCTGTCATTTATAACTCTGCAGGTTTGTGAATTACAGTGCCCCTGAGCTCCTTTCTTCAACTCGCTTTCTTGTGAGCTGGCCGCAACACCGCAGGATGGCTTCAGGCCCTAATCTGGTTCCGGCACGGCACGCTGAGCCTTTGGTTATTTCCTCTTCCTGGTGGGAAATGAGAGTTAAATTTGCCCGTCCAGACACCTCCAGCTAGTCTCTCATTGGTTCTCCGTATTCCTGTTCATCTAACGCAGAAAATGCAAACTGGGCCAAACAGGAGGTTAAAGGCGCTGACTCTCCAAGTGGGGAGAGTGTTAGTAAAGCGTCTGGAATGTTGCACCCGAGTACCAGGGGAGGAAAACTGAGACATATTTGAACACGTCTCCCGTTCACACGGTTGATCATACTCTGGGTTCCACATGCATGTTTTTGCTGAAGGAAGAATACCTTAAACCTGGAGAGTTGAGACCCGTGGAATGGGTACCATGCAATATGACTTCAAAGGGTCTTCATTTGCTCACCGAACCGCTCCAATCCTATCACTGCTGCGTTTATGCCCCTGTACATACGATTGATTCTCTTTTGGAGACATAGCAATCCATAGGTTTTAAGATACTTACTAGTCAGGTACATTCTTAGGCGTTTAATATGGGGTGTTGAGTCCATTTCGTTGAGCAAGGAGTAGCTCTTGTCTATTCCATATTTGGCTTAAGGAACTTTATCTGTGCTCATTTCAATCTCTGGTTTTATGCAGCACCCCAACTCACCTTTCCCCTTAAGCAAGCATAAGTTGGTTTTCTAAATTTGAGACCCTCTTCTGTTTTGGAATTCAGTTCCTGTGTAGCCAAGTTTACATTCCATGTATTAGTGATATCTTATGATGTTTCTTTTTCTGTGTGACTTATTTCAGTTAGAATCATCGTACCTGAATCCACTCATTATGCTGCTACGGGCTTGATGACATAGATTTCATTGCTGAGTGATACTGCATTGTACATAAGTACCACATGTTCTTTATCCATTTTTCACTTTCTGTGATACTGAACTTGTAAGGTAAACGAGTTTCTTGTAAACAGAGGCGTCCCAAACTTTGGGGTGGCTGTGTCTTTTTTATTTTAATTTCCCTAAGCTATAGGACCATAAGTGGAAGTGCCCTAGGCTCTGTTGCTTTGTTTTTTAGATGTTTCAGGAAACACCATACACTTCTCCCGAGTGTCTGTTGGCAATTTACATCCCGCCCATCAGCATAACAAGGCTCCCAGTTCTCCATGGCCTGTCCTGCCTTTCTGGATTTTACACTTTTTTCAGATGGCCCTTTTGACCGGGGGGAAGTGAGACTTCATTGTAGTGCAGATTTCCTTTGCAAGTTTGCTTGGTTGGCCAAAAAGGGCGTATGCGTTTTTTCCTGAATATATTCAGGAAAAAACGCATACGCCCTTTTTGGCCCAGTGCATCATTGTGGACGTTCTGTCTCTTTTCCTATGCTTTCAATGCAATTCCAGTCTACCTCCTGAAATCGGTTTCCTGCAATTCTGCCTGGCATTCAAGTCCTCTTGGCAGCCTTACTTCAGTATATTTTTGGACGATAGCTGTCATTTATAACTCTGCAGGTTTGTGAATTACAGTGCCCCTGAGCTCCTTTCTTCAACTCGCTTTCTTGTGAGCTGGCCGCAACACCGCAGGATGGCTTCAGGCCCTAATCTGGTTCCAGCACGGCACGCTGAGCCTTTGGTTATTTCCTCTTCCTGGTGGGAAATGAGAGTTAAATTTGCCCGTCCAGACACATCCAGCTAGTCTCTCATTGGTTCTCCCTATTCCTGTTCATCTTCCGCAGAAATTGCAAACAGGGCCAAACAGGAGGTTAAAGGCGCTGACTCTCCAAGTGGGGAGAGTGTTAGTAAAGCGTCTGGAATGTTGCACCCGAGTACCAGGGGAGGAAAACTGAGACATATTTGAACACGTCTCCCGTTCACACGGTTGATCATACTCTGGGTTCCACATGCATGTTTTTGCTGAAGGAAGAATACCTTAAACCTGGAGAGTTGAGACCCGTGGAATGGGTACCATGGAATATGACTTCAAAGGGTCTTCATTTGCTCACCGAACCGCTCCAATCCTATCACTGCTGCGTTTATGCCCCTGTACATACGATTGATTCTCTTTTGGAGACATAGCAATCCATAGGTTTTAAGATACTTACTAGTCAGGTACATTCTTAGGCGTTTAATATGGGGTGTTGAGTCCATTTCGTTGAGCAAGGAGTAGCTCTTGTCTATTCCATATTTGGCTTAAGGAACTTTATCTGTGGTCATTTCAATCTCTGGTTTTATGCAGCACCCCAACTCACCTTTCCCCTTAAGCAAGCATAAGTTGGTTTTCTAAATTTGAGACCCTGTTCTGTTTTGGAATTCAGTTCCTGTGTAGCCAAGTTTACATTCCATGTATTAGTGATATCTTATGATGTTTCTTTTTCTGTGTGACTTATTTCAGTTAGAATCATCGTACGTGAATCCACTCATTATGCTGCTACGGGCCTGATGACATAGATTTCATTGCTGAGTGATACTGCATTGTACATAAGTACCACATGTTCTTTATCCATTTTTCACTTTCTGTGATACTGAACTTGTAAGGTAAACGAGTTTCTTGTAAACAGAGGCGTCCCAAGCTTTGGGGTGGCTGTGTCTTTTTTATTTTAATTTCCCTAAGCTATAGGACCATAAGTGGAAGTGCCCTAGGCTCTGTTGCTTTGTTTTTTAGATGTTTCAGGAAACACCATACACTTCTCCCGAGTGTCTGTTGGCAATTTACATCCCGCCCATCAGCATAACAAGGCTCCCAGTTCCCCATGGCCTGTCCTGCCTTTCTGGATTTTACACTTTTTTCAGATGGCCCTTTTGACCGGGGGGAAGTGAGACTTCATTGTAGTGCAGATTTCCTTTGCAAGCTTGCTTGGTTGGCCAAAAAGGGCGTATGCGTTTTTTCCTGAATATATTCAGGAAAAAACGCATACGCCCTTTTTGGCCAAGTGCATCATTGTGGACGTTCTGCCTCTTTTCCTATGCTTTCAATGCAATTCCAGTTTACCTCCTGAAATCGGTTTCCTGTAATTCTGCCCCGCTTTCAAGTCCTCTTGGCAGCCTTACTTCAGTATATTTTTGGACGATAGCTGTCATTTATAACTCTGCAGGTTTGTGAATTACAGTGCCCCTGAGCTCCTTTCTTCAACTCGCTTTCTTGTGAGCTGGCCGCAATACCGCAGGATGGCTTCAGGCCCTAATCTGGTTCCGGCACGGCACGCTGAGCCTTTGGTTATTTCCTCTTCCTGGTGGGAAATGAGAGTTAAATTTGCCCGTCCAGACACCTCCAGCTAGTCTCTCATTGGTTCTCCGTATTCCTGTTCATCTTACGCAGAAAATGCAAACTGGGCCAAACAGGAGGTTAAAGGCGCTGACTCTCCAAGTGGGGAGAGTGTTAGTAAAGCGTCTGGAATGTTGCACCCGAGTACCAGGGGAGGAAAACTGAGACATATTTGCACACGTCTCCCGTTCACATGGTTGATCATACTCTGGGTTCCACATGCATGTTTTAGCTGAAGGAAGAATACCTTAAACCTGGAGAGTTGAGACCCGTGGAATGGGTACCATGCAATATGACTTCAAAGGGTCTTCATTTGCTCACCGAACCTCTCCAATCCTATCACTGCTGCGTTTATGCCCCTGTACACACGCTTGATTCTCTTTTGGAGACATAGCAATCCATAGGTTTTAAGATACTTACTAGTCAGGTACATTCTTAGGCGTTTAATATGGGGTGTTGAGTCCATTTCGTTGAGCAAGGAGTAGCTCTTGTCTATTCCATATTTGGCTTAAGGAACTTTATCTGTGCTCATTTCAATCTCTGGTTTTATGCAGCACCCCAACTCACCTTTCCCCTTAAGCAAGCATAAGTTGGTTTTCTAAATTTGAGACCCTCTTCTGTTTTGGAATTCAGTTCCTGTGTAGCCAAGTTTACATTCTGTGTATTCCTGATATCTTATGATGTTTCTTTTTCTGTGTGAATTATTTCAGTTAGAATCATCGTACCTGAATCCACTCATTATGCTGCTACGGGCCTGATGACATAGATTTCATTGCTGAGTGATACTGCATTGTACATAAGTACCACAAGTTCTTTATCCATTTTTCACTTTCTGTGATACTGAACTTGTATGGTAAACGAGGTTCTTGTAAACAGAGGCGTCCCAAACTTTGGGGTGGCTGTGTCTTTTTTATTTTAATTTCCCTAAGCTATAGGACCATAAGTGGAAGTGCCCTAGGCTCTGTTGCTTTGTTTTTTAGATGTTTCAGGAAACACCATACACTTCTCCCGAGTGTCTGTTGGCAATTTACATCCCGCCCATCAGCATAACAAGGCTCCCAGTTCTCCATGGCCTGTCCTGCCTTTCTGGATTTTACACTTTTTTCAGATGGCCCTTTTGACCGGGGGGAAGTGAGACTTCATTGTAGTGCAGATTTCGTTTGCAAGTTTGCTTGGTTGGCCAAAAAGGGCGTATGCGTTTTTTCCTGAATATATTCAGGAAAAAACGCATACGCCCTTTTTGGCCAAGTGCATCATTGTGGACGTTCTGTCTCTTTTCCTATGCTTTCAATGCAATTCCAGTCTACCTCCTGAAATCGGTTTCCTGTAATTCTGCCCCTCTTTCAAGTCCTCTTGGCAGCCTTACTTCAGTATATTTTTGGACGATAGCTGTCATTTATAACTCTGCAGGTTTGTGAATTACAGTGCCCCTGAGCTCCTTTCTTCAACTCGCTTTCTTGTGAGCTGGCGTCAACACCGCAGGATGGCTTCAGGCCCTAATCTGGTTCCGGCACGGCACGCTGAGCCTTTGGTTATTTCCTCTTCCTGGTGGGAAATGAGAGATAAATTTGCCCGTCCAGACACATCCAGCTAGTCTCTCATTGGTTCTCCCTATTCCTGTTCATCTTCCGCAGAAATTGCAAACTGGGCCAAACAGGAGGTTAAAGGCGCTGACTCTCCAAGTGGGGAGAGTGTTAGTAAAGCGCCTGGAATGTTGCACCCGAGTACCAGGGGAGGAAAACTGAGACATATTTGAACACGTCTCCCGTTCACACGGTTGATCATACTCTGGGTTCCACATGCATGTTTTTGCTGAAGGAAGAATACCTTAAACCTGGAGAGTTGAGACCCGTGGAATGGGTACCATGCAATATGACTTCAAAGGGTCTTCATTTGCTCACCGAACCGCTCCAATCCTATCACTGCTGCGTTTATGCCCCTGTACATACGATTGATTCTCTTTTTGAGACATAGCAATCCATAGGTTTTAAGATACTTACTAGTCAGGTACATTCTTAGGCGTTTAATATGGGGTGTTGAGTCCATTTCGTTGAGCAAGGAGTAGCTCTTGTCTATTCCATATTTGGCTTAAGGAACTTTATCTGTGCTCATTTCAATCTCTGGTTTTATGCAGCACCCCAACTCACCTTTCCCCTTAAGCAAGCATAAGTTGGTTTTCTAAATTTGAGACCCTGTTCTGTTTTGGAATTCAGTTCCTGTGTAGCCAAGTTTACATTCCATGTATTAGTGATATCTTATGATGTTTCTTTTTCTGTGTGACTTATTTCAGTTAGAATCATCGTACCTGAATCCACTCATTATGCTGCTACGGGCCTGATGACATAGATTTCATTGCTGAGTGATACTGCATTGTACATAAGTACCACATGTTCTTTATCCATTTTTCACTTTCTGTGATACTGAACTTGTAAGGTAAACGAGGTTCTTGTAAACAGAGGCGTCCCAAACTTTGGGGTGGCTGTGTCTTTTTGATTTTAATTTCCCTAAGCTATAGGACCATAAGTGGAAGTGCCCTAGGCTCTGTTGCTTTGTTTTTTAGATGTTTCAGGAAACACCATACACTTCTCCCGAGTGTCTGTTGGCAATTTACATCCCGCCCATCAGCATAACAAGGCTCCCAGTTCTCCATGGCCTGTCCTGCCTTTCTGGATTTTACACTTTTTTCAGATGGCCCTTTTGACCGTGGGGAAGTGAGACTTCATTGTAGTGCAGATTTCCTTTGCAAGCTTGCTTGGTTGGCCAAAAAGGGCGTATGCGTTTTTTCCTGAATATATTCAGGAAAAAACGCATACGCCCTTTTTGGCCAAGTGCATCATTGTGGACGTTCTGTCTCTTTTCCTATGCTTTCAATGCAATTCCAGTCTACCTCCTGAAATCGGTTTCCTGTAATTCTGCCCCGCTTTCAAGTCCTCTTGGCAGCCTTACTTCAGTATATTTTTGGACGATAGCTGTCATTTATAACTCTGCAGGTTTGTGAATTACAGTGCCCCTGAGCTCCTTTCTTCAACTCGCTTTCTTGTGAGCTGGCCGCAACACCGCAGGATGGCTTCAGGCCCTAATCTGGTTCCGGCACGGCACGCTGAGCCTTTGGTTATTTCCTCTTCCTGGTGGGAAATGAGAGTTAAATTTGCCCGTCCAGACACATCCAGCTAGTCTCTCATTGGTTCTCCCTATTCCTGTTCATCTTCCGCAGAAATTGCAAACTGGGCCAAACAGGAGGTTAAAGGCGCTGACTCTCCAAGTGGGGAGAGTGTTAGTAAAGCGCCTGGAATGTTGCACCCGACTACCAGGGGAGGAAAACTGAGACATATTTGAACACGTCTCCCGTTCACACGGTTGATCATACTCTGGGTTCCACATGCATGTTTTTGCTGAAGGAAGAATACCTTAAACCTGGAGAGTTGAGACCCGTGGAATGGGTACCATGCAATATGACTTCAAAGGGTCTTCATTTGCTCACCGAACCTCTCCAATCCTATCACTGCTGCGTTTATGCCCCTGTACATACGATTGATTCTCTTTTGGAGACATAGCAATCCATAGGTTTTAAGATACTTACTAGTCAGGTACATTCTTAGGCGTTTAATATGGGGTGTTGAGTCCATTTCGTTGAGCAAGGAGTAGCTCTTGTCTATTCCATATTTGGCTTAAGGAACTTTATCTGTGCTCATTTCAATCTCTGGTTTTATGCAGCACCCCAACTCACCTTTCCCCTTAAGCAAGCATAAGTTGGTTTTCTAAATTTGAGACCCTCTTCTGTTTTGGAATTCAGTTCCTGTGTAGCCAAGTTTACATTCCATGTATTAGTGATATCTTATGATGTTTCTTTTTCTGTGTGACTTATTTCAGTTAGAATCATCGTACCTGAATCCACTCATTATGCTGCTACGGGCCTGATGACATAGATTTCATTGCTGAGTGATACTGCATTGTACATAAGTACCACATGTTCTTTATCCATTTTTCACTTTCTGTGATACTGAACTTGTAAGGTAAACGAGGTTCTTGTAAACAGAGGCGTCCCAAACTTTGGGGTGGCTGTGTCTTTTTTATTTTAATTTCCCTAAGCTATAGGACCATAAGTGGAAGTGCCCTAGGCTCTGTTGCTTTGTTTTTTAGATGTTTCAGGAAACACCATACACTTCTCCCGAGTGTCTGTTGGCAATTTACATCCCGCCCATCAGCATAACAAGGCTCCCAGTTCTCCATGGCCTGTCCTGCCTTTCTGGATTTTACACTTTTTTCAGATGGCCCTTTTGACCGGGGGGAAGTGAGACTTCATTGTAGTGCAGATTTCCTTTGCAAGTTTGCTTGGTTGGCCAAAAAGGGCGTATGCGTTTTTTCCTGAATATATTCAGGAAAAAACGCATACGCCCTTTTTGGCCAAGTGCATCATTGTGGACGTTCTGTCTCTTTTCCTATGCTTTCAATGCAATTCCAGTCTACCTCCTGAAATCGGTTTCCTGCAATTCTGCCTGGCATTCAAGTCCTCTTGGCAGCCTTACTTCAGTATATTTTTGGACGATAGCTGTCATTTATAACTCTGCAGGTTTGTGAATTACAGTGCCCCTGAGCTCCTTTCTTCAACTCGCTTTCTTGTGAGCTGGCCGCAACACCGCAGGATGGCTTCAGGCCCTAATCTGGTTCCAGCACAGCACGCTGAGCCTTTGGTTATTTCCTCTTCCTGGTGGGAAATGAGAGTTAAATTTGCCCGTCCAGACACATCCAGCTAGTCTCTCATTGGTTCTCCCTATTCCTGTTCATCTTCCGCAGAAATTGCAAACAGGGCCAAACAGGAGGTTAAAGGTGCTGACTCTCCAAGTGGGGAGAGTGTTAGTAAAGCGCCTGGAATGTTGCACCCGAGTACCAGGGGAGGAAAACTGAGACATATTTGAACACGTCTCCCGTTCACACGGTTGATCATACTCTGGGTTCCACATGCATGTTTTTGCTGAAGGAAGAATACCTTAAACCTGGAGAGTTGAGACCCGTGGAATGGGTACCATGCAATATGACTTCAAAGGGTCTTCATTTGCTCACCGAACCGCTCCAATCCTATCACTGCTGCGTTTATGCCCCTGTACATACGATTGATTCTCTTTTGGAGACATAGCAATCCATAGGTTTTAAGATACTTACTAGTCAGGTACATTCTTAGGCGTTTAATATGGGGTGTTGAGTCCATTTCGTTGAGCAAGGAGTAGCTCTTGTCTATTCCATATTTGGCTTAAGGAACTTTATCTGTGGTCATTTCAATCTCTGGTTTTATGCAGCACCCCAACTCACCTTTCCCCTTAAGCAAGCATAAGTTGGTTTTCTAAATTTGAGACCCTGTTCTGTTTTGGAATTCAGTTCCTGTGTAGCCAAGTTTACATTCCATGTATTAGTGATATCTTATGATGTTTCTTTTTCTGTGTGACTTATTTCAGTTAGAATCATCGTACGTGAATCCACTCATTATGCTGCTACGGGCCTGATGACATAGATTTCATTGCTGAGTGATACTGCATTGTACATAAGTACCACATGTTCTTTATCCATTTTTCACTTTCTGTGATACTGAACTTGTAAGGTAAACGAGTTTCTTGTAAACAGAGGCGTCCCAAGCTTTGGGGTGGCTGTGTCTTTTTTATTTTAATTTCCCTAAGCTATAGGACCATAAGTGGAAGTGCCCTAGGCTCTGTTGCTTTGTTTTTTAGATGTTTCAGGAAACACCATACACTTCTCCCGAGTGTCTGTTGGCAATTTACATCCCGCCCATCAGCATAACAAGGCTCCCAGTTCCCCATGGCCTGTCCTGCCTTTCTGGATTTTACACTTTTTTCAGATGGCCCTTTTGACCGGGGGGAAGTGAGACTTCATTGTAGTGCAGATTTCCTTTGCAAGCTTGCTTGGTTGGCCAAAAAGGGCGTATGCGTTTTTTCCTGAATATATTCAGGAAAAAACGCATACGCCCTTTTTGGCCAAGTGCATCATTGTGGACGTTCTGCCTCTTTTCCTATGCTTTCAATGCAATTCCAGTTTACCTCCTGAAATCGGTTTCCTGTAATTCTGCCCCGCTTTCAAGTCCTCTTGGCAGCCTTACTTCAGTATATTTTTGGACGATAGCTGTCATTTATAACTCTGCAGGTTTGTGAATTACAGTGCCCCTGAGCTCCTTTCTTCAACTCGCTTTCTTGTGAGCTGGCCGCAACACCGCAGGATGGCTTCAGGCCCTAATCTGGTTCCGGCACGGCACGCTGAGCCTTTGGTTATTTCCTCTTCCTGGTGGGAAATGAGAGTTAAATTTGCCCGTCCAGACACCTCCAGCTAGTCTCTCATTGGTTCTCCGTATTCCTGTTCATCTTCCGCAGAAAATGCAAACTGGGCCAAACAGGAGGTTAAAGGCGCTGACTCTCCAAGTGGGGAGAGTGTTAGTAAAGCGTCTGGAATGTTGCACCCGAGTACCAGGGGAGGAAAACTGAGACATATTTGCACACGTCTCCCGTTCACACGGTTGATCATACTCTGGGTTCCACATGCATGTTTTAGCTGAAGGAAGAATACCTTAAACCTGGAGAGTTGAGACCCGTGGAATGGGTACCATGCAATATGACTTCAAAGGGTCTTCATTTGCTCACCGAACCTCTCCAATCCTATCACTGCTGCGTTTATGCCCCTGTACACACGCTTGATTCTCTTTTGGAGACATAGCAATCCATAGGTTTTAAGATACTTACTAGTCAGGTACATTCTTAGGCGTTTAATATGCGGTGTTGAGTCCATTTCGTTGAGCAAGGAGTAGCTCTTGTCTATTCCATATTTGGCTTAAGGAACTTTATCTGTGCTCATTTCAATCTCTGGTTTTATGCAGCACCCCAACTCACCTTTCCCCTTAAGCAAGCATAAGTTGGTTTTCTAAATTTGAGACCCTCTTCTGTTTTGGAATTCAGTTCCTGTGTAGCCAAGTTTACATTCTGTGTATTCCTGATATCTTATGATGTTTCTTTTTCTGTGTGAATTATTTCAGTTAGAATCATCGTACCTGAATCCACTCATTATGCTGCTACGGGCCTGATGACATAGATTTCATTGCTGAGTGATACTGCATTGTACATAAGTACCACAAGTTCTTTATCCATTTTTCACTTTCTGTGATACTGAACTTGTATGGTAAACGAGGTTCTTGTAAACAGAGGCGTCCCAAACTTTGGGGTGGCTGTGTCTTTTTGATTTTAATTTCCCTAAGCTATAGGACCATAAGTGGAAGTGCCCTAGGCTCTGTTGCTTTGTTTTTTAGATGTTTCAGGAAACACCATACACTTCTCCCGAGTGTCTGTTGGCAATTTACATCCCGCCCATCAGCATAACAAGGCTCCCAGTTCTCCATGGCCTGTCCTGCCTTTCTGGATTTTACACTTTTTTCAGATGGCCCTTTTGACCGGGGGGAAGTGAGACTTCATTGTAGTGCAGATTTCGTTTGCAAGTTTGCTTGGTTGGCCAAAAAGGGCGTATGCGTTTTTTCCTGAATATATTCAGGAAAAAACGCATACGCCCTTTTTGGCCAAGTGCATCATTGTGGACGTTCTGTCTCTTTTCCTATGCTTTCAATGCAATTCCAGTCTACCTCCTGAAATCGGTTTCCTGTAATTCTGCCCCGCTTTCAAGTCCTCTTGGCAGCCTTACTTCAGTATATTTTTGGACGATAGCTGTCATTTATAACTCTGCAGGTTTGTGAATTACAGTGCCCCTGAGCTCCTTTCTTCAACTCGCTTTCTTGTGAGCTGGCGTCAACACCGCAGGATGGCTTCAGGCCCTAATCTGGTTCCGGCACGGCACGCTGAGCCTTTGGTTATTTCCTCTTCCTGGTGGGAAATGAGAGTTAAATTTGCCCGTCCAGACACATCCAGCTAGTCTCTCATTGGTTCTCCCTATTCCTGTTCATCTTCCGCAGAAATTGCAAACTGGGCCAAACAGGAGGTTAAAGGCGCTGACTCTCCAAGTGGGGAGAGTGTTAGTAAAGCGCCTGGAATGTTGCACCCGAGTACCAGGGGAGGAAAACTGAGACATATTTGAACATGTCTCCCGTTCACACGGTTGATCATACTCTGGGTTCCACATGCATGTTTTTGCTGAAGGAAGAATACCTTAAACCTGGAGAGTTGAGACCCGTGGAATGGGTACCATGCAATATGACTTCAAAGGGTCTTCATTTGCTCACCGAACCGCTCCAATCCTATCACTGCTGCGTTTATGCCCCTGTACATACGATTGATTCTCTTTTGGAGACATAGCAATCCATAGGTTTTAAGATACTTACTAGTCAGGTACATTCTTAGGCGTTTAATATGGGGTGTTGAGTCCATTTCGTTGAGCAAGGAGTAGCTCTTGTCTATTCCATATTTGGCTTAAGGAACTTTATCTGTGCTCATTTCAATCTCTGGTTTTATGCAGCACCCCAACTCACCTTTCCCCTTAAGCAAGCATAAGTTGGTTTTCTAAATTTGAGACCCTCTTCTGTTTTGGAATTCAGTTCCTGTGTAGCCAAGTTTACATTCCATGTATTAGTGATATCTTATGATGTTTCTTTTTCTGTGTGACTTATTTCAGTTAGAATCATCGTACCTGAATCCACTCATTATGCTGCTACGGGCCTGATGACATAGATTTCATTGCTGAGTGATACTGCATTGTACATAAGTACCACATGTTCTTTATCCATTTTTCACTTTCTGTGATACTGAACTTGTAAGGTAAACGAGGTTCTTGTAAACAGAGGCGTCCCAAACTTTG
This sequence comes from Pseudorca crassidens, assembly GCF_039906515.1. Lineage (NCBI taxonomy): Eukaryota > Metazoa > Chordata > Mammalia > Artiodactyla > Delphinidae > Pseudorca > Pseudorca crassidens. Next base: position 1,671,577 of record NW_027136321.1, read on the forward strand.
GGGTGGCTGTGTCTTTTTGATTTTAATTTCCCTAAGCTATAGGACCATAAGTGGAAGTGCCCTAGGCTCTGTTGCTTTGTTTTTTAGATGTTTCAGGAAACACCATACACTTCTCCCGAGTGTCTGTTGGCAATTTACATCCCGCCCATCAGCATAACAAGGCTCCCAGTTCTCCATGGCCTGTCCTGCCTTTCTGGATTTTACACTTTTTTCAGATGGCCCTTTTGACCGTGGGGAAGTGAGACTTCATTGTAGTGCAGATTTCCTTTGCAAGCTTGCTTGGTTGGCCAAAAAGGGCGTATGCGTTTTTTCCTGAATATATTCAGGAAAAAACGCATACGCCCTTTTTGGCCAAGTGCATCATTGTGGACGTTCTGCCTCTTTTCCTATGCTTTCAATGCAATTCCAGTTTACCTCCTGAAATCGGTTTCCTGTAATTCTGCCCCGCTTTCAAGTCCTCTTGGCAGCCTTACTTCAGTATATTTTTGGACGATAGCTGTCATTTATAACTCTGCAGGTTTGTGAATTACAGTGCCCCTGAGCTCCTTTCTTCAACTCGCTTTCTTGTGAGCTGGCCGCAACACCGCAGGATGGCTTCAGGCCCTAATCTGGTTCCGGCACGGCACGCTGAGCCTTTGGTTATTTCCTCTTCCTGGTGGGAAATGAGAGTTAAATTTGCCCGTCCAGACACCTCCAGCTAGTCTCTCATTGGTTCTCCGTATTCCTGTTCATCTTCCGCAGAAAATGCAAACTGGGCCAAACAGGAGGTTAAAGGCGCTGACTCTCCAAGTGGGGAGAGTGTTAGTAAAGCGTCTGGAATGTTGCACCCGAGTACCAGGGGAGGAAAACTGAGACATATTTGAACACGTCTCCCGTTCACACGGTTGATCATACTCTGGGTTCCACATGCATGTTTTAGCTGAAGGAAGAATACCTTAAACCTGGAGAGTTGAGACCCGTGGAATGGGTACCATGCAATATGACTTCAAAGGGTCTTCATTTGCTCACCGAACCTCTCCAATCCTATCACTGCTGCATTTATGCCCCTGTACACACGCTTGATTCTCTTTTGGAGACATAGCAATCCATAGGTTTTAAGATACTTACTAGTCAGGTACATTCTTAGGCGTTTAATATGGGGTGTTGAGTCCATTTCGTTGAGCAAGGAGTAGCTCTTGTCTATTCCATATTTGGCTTAAGGAACTTTATCTGTGCTCATTTCAATCTCTGGTTTTATGCAGCACCCCAACTCACCTTTCCCCTTAAGCAAGCATAAGTTGGTTTTCTAAATTTGAGACCCTCTTCTGTTTTGGAATTCAGTTCCTGTGTAGCCAAGTTTACATTCTGTGTATTCCTGATATCTTATGATGTTTCTTTTTCTGTGTGAATTATTTCAGTTAGAATCATCGTACCTGAATCCACTCATTATGCTGCTACGGGCCTGATGACATAGATTTCATTGCTGAGTGATACTGCATTGTACATAAGTACCACAAGTTCTTTATCCATTTTTCACTTTCTGTGATACTGAACTTGTAAGGTAAACGAGGTTCTTGTAAACAGAGGCGTCCCAAACTTTGGGGTGGCTGTGTCTTTTTGATTTTAATTTCCCTAAGCTATAGGACCATAAGTGGAAGTGCCCTAGGCTCTGTTGCTTTGTTTTTTAGATGTTTCAGGAAACACCATACACTTCTCCCGAGTGTCTGTTGGCAATTTACATCCCGCCCATCAGCATAACAAGGCTCCCAGTTCTCCATGGCCTGTCCTGCCTTTCTGGATTTTACACTTTTTTCAGATGGCCCTTTTGACCGTGGGGAAGTGAGACTTCATTGTAGTGCAGATTTCCTTTGCAAGCTTGCTTGGTTGGCCAAAAAGGGCGTATGCGTTTTTTCCTGAATATATTCAGGAAAAAACGCATACGCCCTTTTTGGCCAAGTGCATCATTGTGGACGTTCTGTCTCTTTTCCTATGCTTTCAATGCAATTCCAGTCTACCTCCTGAAATCGGTTTCCTGTAATTCTGCCCCGCTTTCAAGTCCTCTTGGCAGCCTTACTTCAGTATATTTTTGGACGATAGCTGTCATTTATAACTCTGCAGGTTTGTGAATTACAGTGCCCCTGAGCTCCTTTCTTCAACTCGCTTTCTTGTGAGCTGGCCGCAACACCGCAGGATGGCTTCAGGCCCTAATCTGGTTCCGGCACGGCACGCTGAGCCTTTGGTTATTTCCTCTTCCTGGTGGGAAATGAGAGTTAAATTTGCCCGTCCAGACACATCCAGCTAGTCTCTCATTGGTTCTCCGTATTCCTGTTCATCTTCCGCAGAAAATGCAAACTGGGCCAAACAGGAGGTTAAAGGCGCTGACTCTCCAAGTGGGGAGAGTGTTAGTAAAGCGTCTGGAATGTTGCACCCGAGTACCAGGGGAGGAAAACTGAGACATATTTGAACACGTCTCCCGTTCACACGGTTGATCATACTCTGGGTTCCACATGCATGTTTTAGCTGAAGGAAGAATACCTTAAACCTGGAGAGTTGAGACCCGTGGAATGGGTACCATGCAATATGACTTCAAAGGGTCTTCATTTGCTCACCGAACCTCTCCAATCCTATCACTGCTGCATTTATGCCCCTGTACACACGCTTGATTCTCTTTTGGAGACATAGCAATCCATAGGTTTTAAGATACTTACTAGTCAGGTACATTCTTAGGCGTTTAATATGGGGTGTTGAGTCCATTTCGTTGAGCAAGGAGTAGCTCTTGTCTATTCCATATTTGGCTTAAGGAACTTTATCTGTGCTCATTTCAATCTCTGGTTTTATGCAGCACCCCAACTCACCTTTCCCCTTAAGCAAGCATAAGTTGGTTTTCTAAATTTGAGACCCTCTTCTGTTTTGGAATTCAGTTCCTGTGTAGCCAAGTTTACATTCTGTGTATTCCTGATATCTTATGATGTTTCTTTTTCTGTGTGAATTATTTCAGTTAGAATCATCGTACCTGAATCCACTCATTATGCTGCTACGGGCCTGATGACATAGATTTCATTGCTGAGTGATACTGCATTGTACATAAGTACCACAAGTTCTTTATCCATTTTTCACTTTCTGTGATACTGAACTTGTACGGTAAACGAGGTTCTTGTAAAAAGAGGCGTCCCAAACTTTGGGGTGGCTGTGTCTTTTTGATTTTAATTTCCCTAAGCTATAGGACCATAAGTGGAAGTGCCCTAGGCTCTGTTGCTTTGTTTTTTAGATGTTTCAGGAAACACCATACACTTCTCCCGAGTGTCTGTTGGCAATTTACATCCCGCCCATCAGCATAACAAGGCTCCCAGTTCTCCATGGCCTGTCCTGCCTTTCTGGATTTTACACTTTTTTCAGATGGTCCTTTTGACCGTGGGGAAGTGAGACTTCATTGTAGTGCAGATTTCCTTTGCAAGTTTGCTTGGTTGGCCAAAAAGGGCGTATGCGTTTTTTCCTGAATATATTCAGGAAAAAACGCATACGCCCTTTTTGGCCAAGTGCATCATTGTGGACGTTCTGTCTCTTTTCCTATGCTTTCAATGCAATTCCAGTCTACCTCCTGAAATCGGTTTCCTGCAATTCTGCCCCGCATTCAAGTCCTCTTGGCAGCCTTACTTCAGTATATTTTTGGACGATAGCTGTCATTTATAACTCTGCAGGTTTGTAAATTACAGTGCCCCTGAGCTCCTTTCTTCAACTCGCTTTCTTGTGAGCTGGCCGCAACACCGCAGGATGGCTTCAGGCCCTAATCTGGTTCCGGCACGGCACGCTGAGCCTTTGGTTATTTCCTCTTCCTGGTGGGAAATGAGAGTTAAATTTGCCCGTCCAGACACATCCAGCTAGTCTCTCATTGGTTCTCCCTATTCCTGTTCATCTTCCGCAGAAATTGCAAACTGGGCCAAACAGGAGGTTAAAGGCGCTGACTCTCCAAGTGGGGAGAGTGTTAGTAAAGCGCCTGGAATGTTGCACCCGAGTACCAGGGGAGGAAAACTGAGACATATTTGAACACGTCTCCCGTTCACACGGTTGATCATACTCTGGGTTCCACATGCATGTTTTTGCTGAAGGAAGAATACCTTAAACCTGGAGAGTTGAGACCCGTGGAATGGGTACCATGCAATATGACTTCAAAGGGTCTTCATTTGCTCACCGAACCGCTCCAATCCTATCACTGCTGCGTTTATGCCCCTGTACATACGATTGATTCTCTTTTGGAGACATAGCAATCCATAGGTTTTAAGATACTTACTAGTCAGGTACATTCCTAGGCGTTTAATATGGGGTGTTGAGTCCATTTCGTTGAGCAAGGAGTAGCTCTTGTCTATTCCATATTTGGCTTAAGGAACTTTATCTGTGCTCATTTCAATCTCTGGTTTTATGCAGCACCCCAACTCACCTTTCCCCTTAAGCAAGCATAAGTTGGTTTTCTAAATTTGAGACCCTGTTCTGTTTTGGAATTCAGTTCCTGTGTAGCCAAGTTTACATTCCATGTATTAGTGATATCTTATGATGTTTCTTTTTCTGTGTGACTTATTTCAGTTAGAATCATCGTACCTGAATCCACTCATTATGCTGCTACGGGCCTGATGACATAGATTTCATTGCTGAGTGATACTGCATTGTACATAAGTACCACATGTTCTTTATCCATTTTTCACTTTCTGTGATACTGAACTTGTAAGGTAAACGAGGTTCTTGTAAACAGAGGCGTCCCAAACTTTGGGGTGGCTGTGTCTTTTTTATTTTAATTTCCCTAAGCTATAGGACCATAAGTGGAAGTGCCCTAGGCTCTGTTGCTTTGTTTTTTAGATGTTTCAGGAAACACCATACACTTCTCCCGAGTGTCTGTTGGCAATTTACATCCCGCCCATCAGCATAACAAGGCTCCCAGTTCTCCATGGCCTGTCCTGCCTTTCTGGATTTTACACTTTTTTCAGATGGCCCTTTTGACCGTGGGGAAGTGAGACTTCATTGTAGTGCAGATTTCCTTTGCAAGCTTGCTTGGTTGGCCAAAAAGGGCGTATGCGTTTTTTCCTGAATATATTCAGGAAAAAACGCATACGCCCTTTTTGGCCAAATGCATCATTGTGGACGTTCTGCCTCTTTTCCTATGCTTTCAATGCAATTCCAGTTTACCTCCTGAAATCGGTTTCCTGTAATTCTGCCCCGCTTTCAAGTCCTCTTGGCAGCCTTACTTCAGTATATTTTTGGACGATAGCTGTCATTTATAAGTCTGCAGGTTTGTGAATTACAGTGCCCCTGAGCTCCTTTCTTCAACTCGCTTTCTTGTGAGCTGGCCGCAACACCGCAGGATGGCTTCAGGCCCTAATCTGGTTCCGGCACGGCACGCTGAGCCTTTGGTTATTTCCTCTTCCTGGTGGGAAATGAGAGTTAAATTTGCCCGTCCAAACACCTCCAGCTAGTCTCTCATTGGTTCTCCCTATTCCTGTTCATCTTCCGCAGAAAATGCAAACTGGGCCAAACAGGAGGTTAAAGGCGCTGACTCTCCAAGTGGGGAGAGTGTTAGTAAAGCGTCTGGAATGTTGCACCCGAGTACCAGGGGAGGAAAACTGAGACATATTTGAACACGTCTCCCGTTCACACGGTTGATCATACTCTGGGTTCCACATGCATGTTTTAGCTGAAGGAAGAATACCTTAAACCTGGAGAGTTGAGACCCGTGGAATGGGTACCATGCAATATGACTTCAAAGGGTCTTCATTTGCTCACCAAACCTCTCCAATCCTATCACTGCTGCGTTTATGCCCCTGTACACACGCTTGATTCTCTTTTGGAGACATAGCAATCCATAGGTTTTAAGATACTTACTAGTCAGGTACATTCTTAGGCGTTTAATATGGGGTGTTGAGTCCATTTCGTTGAGCAAGGAGTAGCTCTTGTCTATTCCATATTTGGCTTAAGGAACTTTATCTGTGCTCATTTCAATCTCTGGTTTTATGCAGCACCCCAACTCACCTTTCCCCTTAAGCAAGCATAAGTTGGTTTTCTAAATTTGAGACCCTCTTCTGTTTTGGAATTCAGTTCCTGTGTAGCCAAGTTTACATTCCATGTATTAGTGATATCTTATGATGTTTCTTTTTCTGTGTGACTTATTTCAGTTAGAATCATCGTACCTGAATCCACTCATTATGCTGCTACGGGCCTGATGACATAGATTTCATTGCTGAGTGATACTGCATTGTACATAAGTACCACATGTTCTTTATCCATTTTTCACTTTCTGTGATACTGAACTTGTACGGTAAACGAGGTTCTTGTAAACAGAGGCGTCCCAAACTTTGGGGTGGCTGTGTCTTTTTGATTTTAATTTCCCTAAGCTATAGGACCATAAGTGGAAGTGCCCTAGGCTCTGTTGCTTTGTTTTTTAGATGTTTCAGGAAACACCATACACTTCTCCCGAGTGTCTGTTGGCAATTTACATCCCGCCCATCAGCATAACAAGGCTCCCAGTTCTCCATGGCCTGTCCTGCCTTTCTGGATTTTACACTTTTTTCAGATGGCCCTTTTGACCGGGGGGAAGTGAGACTTCATTGTAGTGCAGATTTCCTTTGCAAGCTTGCTTGGTTGGCCAAAAAGGGCGTATGCGTTTTTTCCTGAATATATTCAGGAAAAAACGCATACGCCCTTTTTGGCCAAGTGCATCATTGTGGACGTTCTGCCTCTTTTCCTATGCTTTCAATGCAATTCCAGTTTACCTCCTGAAATCGGTTTCCTGTAATTCTGCCCCGCTTTCAAGTCCTCTTGGCAGCCTTACTTCAGTATATTTTTGGACGATAGCTGTCATTTATAAGTCTGCAGGTTTGTGAATTACAGTGCCCCTGAGCTCCTTTCTTCAACTCGCTTTCTTGTGAGCTGGCCGCAACACCGCAGGATGGCTTCAGGCCCTAATCTGGTTCCGGCACGGCACGCTGAGCCTTTGGTTATTTCCTCTTCCTGGTGGGAAATGAGAGTTAAATTTGCCCGTCCAGACACCTCCAGCTAGTCTCTCATTGGTTCTCCGTATTCCTGTTCATCTTCCGCAGAAAATGCAAACTGGGCCAAACAGGAGGTTAAAGGCGCTGACTCTCCAAGTGGGGAGAGTGTTAGTAAAGCGTCTGGAATGTTGCACCCGAGTACCAGGGGAGGAAAACTGAGACATATTTGAACACGTCTCCCATTCACACGGTTGATCATACTCTGGGTTCCACATGCATGTTTTAGCTGAAGGAAGAATACCTTAAACCTGGAGAGTTGAGACCCGTGGAATGGGTACCATGCAATATGACTTCAAAGGGTCTTCATTTGCTCACCGAACCTCTCCAATCCTATCACTGCTGCGTTTATGCCCCTGTACACACGCTTGATTCTCTTTTGGAGACATAGCAATCCATAGGTTTTAAGATACTTACTAGTCAGGTACATTCTTAGGCGTTTAATATGGGGTGTTGAGTCCATTTCGTTGAGCAAGGAGTAGCTCTTGTCTATTCCATATTTGGCTTAAGGAACTTTATCTGTGCTCATTTCAATCTCTGGTTTTATGCAGCACCCCAACTCACCTTTCCCCTTAAGCAAGCATAAGTTGGTTTTCTAAATTTGAGACCCTCTTCTGTTTTGGAATTCAGTTCCTGTGTAGCCAAGTTTACATTCTGTGTATTCCTGATATCTTATGATGTTTCTTTTTCTGTGTGAATTATTTCAGTTAGAATCATCGTACCTGAATCCACTCATTATGCTGCTACGGGCCTGATGACATAGATTTCATTGCTGAGTGATACTGCATTGTACATAAGTACCACAAGTTCTTTATCCATTTTTCACTTTCTGTGATACTGAACTTGTACGGTAAACGAGGTTCTTGTAAAAAGAGGCGTCCCAAACTTTGGGGTGGCTGTGTCTTTTTTATTTTAATTTCCCTAAGCTATAGGACCATAAGTGGAAGTGCCCTAGGCTCTGTTGCTTTGTTTTTTAGATGTTTCAGGAAACACCATACACTTCTCCCGAGTGTCTGTTGGCAATTTACATCCCGCCCATCAGCATAACAAGGCTCCCAGTTCTCCATGGCCTGTCCTGCCTTTCTGGATTTTACACTTTTTTCAGATGGCCCTTTTGACCGTGGGGAAGTGAGACTTCATTGTAGTGCAGATTTCCTTTGCAAGTTTGCTTGGTTGGCCAAAAAGGGCGTATGCGTTTTTTCCTGAATATATTCAGGAAAAAACGCATACGCCCTTTTTGGCCAAGTGCATCATTGTGGACGTTCTGTCTCTTTTCCTATGCTTTCAATGCAATTCCAGTCTACCTCCTGAAATCGGTTTCCTGCAATTCTGCCCCGCTTTCAAGTCCTCTTGGCAGCCTTACTTCAGTATATTTTTGGACGATAGCTGTCATTTATAACTCTGCAGGTTTGTGAATTACAGTGCCCCTGAGCTCCTTTCTTCAACTCGCTTTCTTGTGAGCTGGCCGCAACACCGCAGGATGGCTTCAGGCCCTAATCTGGTTCCGGCACGGCACGCTGAGCCTTTGGTTATTTCCTCTTCCTGGTGGGAAATGAGAGTTAAATTTGCCCGTCCAGACACATCCAGCTAGTCTCTCATTGGTTCTCCCTATTCCTGTTCATCTTCCGCAGAAATTGCAAACTGGGCCAAACAGGAGGTTAAAGGCGCTGACTCTCCAAGTGGGGAGAGTGTTAGTAAAGCGCCTGGAATGTTGCACCCGACTACCAGGGGAGGAAAACTGAGACATATTTGAACACGTCTCCCGTTCACACGGTTGATCATACTCTGGGTTCCACATGCATGTTTTTGCTGAAGGAAGAATACCTTAAACCTGGAGAGTTGAGACCCGTGGAATGGGTACCATGCAATATGACTTCAAAGGGTCTTCATTTGCTCACCGAACCGCTCCAATCCTATCACTGCTGCGTTTATGCCCCTGTACATACGATTGATTCTCTTTTGGAGACATAGCAATCCATAGGTTTTAAGATACTTACTAGTCAGGTACATTCTTAGGCGTTTAATATGGGGTGTTGAGTCCATTTCGTTGAGCAAGGAGTAGCTCTTGTCTATTCCATATTTGGCTTAAGGAACTTTATCTGTGCTCATTTCAATCTCTGGTTTTATGCAGCACCCCAACTCACCTTTCCCCTTAAGCAAGCATAAGTTGGTTTTCTAAATTTGAGACCCTGTTCTGTTTTGGAATTCAGTTCCTGTGTAGCCAAGTTTACATTCCATGTATTAGTGATATCTTATGATGTTTCTTTTTCTGTGTGACTTATTTCAGTTAGAATCATCGTACCTGAATCCACTCATTATGCTGCTACGGGCCTGATGACATAGATTTCATTGCTGAGTGATACTGCATTGTACATAAGTACCACAAGTTCTTTATCCATTTTTCACTTTCTGTGATACTGAACTTGTACGGTAAACGAGGTTCTTGTAAAAAGAGGCGTCCCAAACTTTGGGGTGGCTGTGTCTTTTTGATTTTAATTTCCCTAAGCTATAGGACCATAAGTGGAAGTGCCCTAGGCTCTGTTGCTTTGTTTTTTAGATGTTTCAGGAAACACCATACACTTCTCCCGAGTGTCTGTTGGCAATTTACATCCCGCCCATCAGCATAACAAGGCTCCCAGTTCTCCATGGCCTGTCCTGCCTTTCTGGATTTTACACTTTTTTCAGATGGCCCTTTTGACCGGGGGGAAGTGACACTTCATTGTAGTGCAGATTTCCTTTGCAAGCTTGCTTGGTTGGCCAAAAAGGGCGTATGCGTTTTTTCCTGAATATATTCAGGAAAAAACGCATACGCCCTTTTTGGCCAAGTGCATCATTGTGGACGTTCTGCCTCTTTTCCTATGCTTTCAATGCAATTCCAGTCTACCTCCTGAAATCGGTTTCCTGTAATTCTGCCCCGCTTTCAAGTCCTCTTGGCAGCCTTACTTCAGTATATTTTTGGACGATAGCTGTCATTTATAACTCTGCAGGTTTGTGAATTACAGTGCCCCTGAGCTCCTTTCTTCAACTCGCTTTCTTGTGAGCTGGCCGCAACACCGCAGGATGGCTTCAGGCCCTAATCTGGTTCCGGCACGGCACGCTGAGCCTTTGGTTATTTCCTCTTCCTGGTGGGAAATGAGAGTTAAATTTGCCCGTCCAGACACCTCCAGCTAGTCTCTCATTGGTTCTCCCTATTCCTGTTCATCTTCCGCAGAAAATGCAAACTGGGCCAAACAGGAGGTTAAAGGCGCTGACTCTCCAAGTGGGGAGAGTGTTAGTAAAGCGTCTGGAATGTTGCACCCGAGTACCAGGGGAGGAAAACTGAGACATATTTGAACACGTCTCCCGTTCACACGGTTGATCATACTCTGGGTTCCACATGCATGTTTTAGCTGAAGGAAGAATACCTTAAACCTGGAGAGTTGAGACCCGTGGAATGGGTACCATGCAATATGACTTCAAAGGGTCTTCATTTGCTCACCGAACCTCTCCAATTCTATCACTGCTGCGTTTATGCCCCTGTACACACGCTTGATTCTCTTTTGGAGACATAGCAATCCATAGGTTTTAAGATACTTACTAGTCAGGTACATTCTTAGGCGTTTAATATGGGGTGTTGAGTCCATTTCGTTGAGCAAGGAGTAGCTCTTGTCTATTCCATATTTGGCTTAAGGAACTTTATCTGTGCTCATTTCAATCTCTGGTTTTATGCAGCACCCCAACTCACCTTTCCCCTTAAGCAAGCATAAGTTGGTTTTCTAAATTTGAGACCCTCTTCTGTTTTGGAATTCAGTTCCTGTGTAGCCAAGTTTACATTCTGTGTATTCCTGATATCTTATGATGTTTCTTTTTCTGTGCGAATTATTTCAGTTAGAATCATCGTACCTGAATCCACTCATTATGCTGCTACGGGCCTGATGACATAGATTTCATTGCTGAGTGATACTGCATTGTACATAAGTACCACAAGTTCTTTATCCATTTTTCACTTTCTGTGATACTGAACTTGTACGGTAAACGAGGTTCTTGTAAAAAGAGGCGTCCCAAACTTTGGGGTGGCTGTGTCTTTTTGATTTTAATTTCCCTAAGCTATAGGACCATAAGTGGAAGTGCCCTAGGCTCTGTTGCTTTGTTTTTTAGATGTTTCAGGAAACACCATACACTTCTCCCGAGTGTCTGTTGGCAATTTACATCCCGCCCATCAGCATAACAAGGCTCCCAGTTCTCCATGGCCTGTCCTGCCTTTCTGGATTTTACACTTTTTTCAGATGGCCCTTTTGACCGGGGGGAAGTGAGACTTCATTGTAGTGCAGATTTCCTTTGCAAGCTTGCTTGGTTGGCCAAAAAGGGCGTATGCGTTTTTTCCTGAATATATTCAGGAAAAAACGCATACGCCCTTTTTGGCCAAGTGCATCATTGTGGACGTTCTGCCTCTTTTCCTATGCTTTCAATGCAATTCCAGTCTACCTCCTGAAATCGGTTTCCTGTAATTCTGCCCCGCTTTCAAGTCCTCTTGGCAGCCTTACTTCAGTATATTTTTGGACGATAGCTGTCATTTATAAGTCTGCAGGTTTGTGAATTACAGTGCCCCTGAGCTCCTTTCTTCAACTCGCTTTCTTGTGAGCTGGCCGCAACACCGCAGGATGGCTTCAGGCCCTAATCTGGTTCCGGCACGGCACGCTGAGCCTTTGGTTATTTCCTCTTCCTGGTGGGAAATGAGAGTTAAATTTGCCCGTCCAGACACCTCCAGCTAGTCTCTCATTGGTTCTCCGTATTCCTGTTCATCTTCCGCAGAAAATGCAAACTGGGCCAAACAGGAGGTTAAAGGCGCTGACTCTCCAAGTGGGGAGAGTGTTAGTAAAGCGTCTGGAATGTTGCACCCGAGTACCAGGGGAGGAAAACTGAGACATATTTGAACACGTCTCCCGTTCACACGGTTGATCATACTCTGGGTTCCACATGCATGTTTTAGCTGAAGGAAGAATACCTTAAACCTGGAGAGTTGAGACCCGTGGAATGGGTACCATGCAATATGACTTCAAAGGGTCTTCATTTGCTCACCGAACCTCTCCAATCCTATCACTGCTGCGTTTATGCCCCTGTACACACGCTTGATTCTCTTTTGGAGACATAGCAATCCATAGGTTTTAAGATACTTACTAGTCAGGTACATTCTTAGGCGTTTAATATGGGGTGTTGAGTCCATTTCGTTGAGCAAGGAGTAGCTCTTGTCTATTCCATATTTGGCTTAAGGAACTTTATCTGTGCTCATTTCAATCTCTGGTTTTATGCAGCACCCCAACTCACCTTTCCCCTTAAGCAAGCATAAGTTGGTTTTCTAAATTTGAGACCCTCTTCTGTTTTGGAATTCAGTTCCTGTGTAGCCAAGTTTACATTCTGTGTATTCCTGATATCTTATGATGTTTCTTTTTCTGTGCGAATTATTTCAGTTAGAATCATCGTACCTGAATCCACTCATTATGCTGCTACGGGCCTGATGACATAGATTTCATTGCTGAGTGATACTGCATTGTACATAAGTACCACAAGTTCTTTATCCATTTTTCACTTTCTGTGATACTGAACTTGTACGGTAAACGAGGTTCTTGTAAAAAGAGGCGTCCCAAACTTTGGGGTGGCTGTGTCTTTTTGATTTTAATTTCCCTAAGCTATAGGACCATAAGTGGAAGTGCCCTAGGCTCTGTTGCTTTGTTTTTTAGATGTTTCAGGAAACACCATACACTTCTCCAGAGTGTCTGTTGGCAATTTACATCCCGCCCATCAGCATAACAAGGCTCCCAGTTCTCCATGGCCTGTCCTGCCTTTCTGGATTTTACACTTTTTTCAGATGGCCCT